>NW_016107577.1:1374456-1387211 GCF_001604975.1 Cebus imitator | reverse complement strand
TTCCCCTGGCTGGAGTGCAGTGGCATGACCTCAGCTCACTGCAGCCTCTTCCTCCCCAGTTCAAGTGATTCTCCTGCCTTAGTTACCTGAGTAGCTGGGATTACAGGTGTGCACTAGCACGCCTGTTTAGTTTTTGTATATTTAGTAGAGACAGAGTTTCACCATGTTGGCCAAGCTGGTTTCGAACTCCTGACCTCAGGTGATCTGCCTGCCTCGGCCTCCAGAAGTTGGGATTACAGGTGTGAGCCACTGCTCCTAGCCCTGATTCAGTCTTGGTAGGTTGTATGTTTCTAGGAATTTATCCATTTCTTCTTGGTTATTCAATTTGCTGGTATATAATTGTTCATAGTAGTCATTTATAATCCTTTTTTATTTCTGTGACATTAGTTGTAATATCTTTTTTTCCATTTCTGATTTTATTTATTTTTCTTTCTTTTTTCTTAGTCTAGCTGAAGGTTTGTCTTTTCTAAAAAACCCTCAGTTTCCTTGATTTTTTTTTTCTTATTGTTCTTGTAGCCTCTATTTCATTTGTTCCTATTCTAATCTTTATTATTCCCTTCCTTCTTCTGACTTTGGGCTTAGTTCTAATTTTTCTAAGCCCTTGAGGTATAAAGTTACAGTATTTATTTGAGATCTTTCTTTTTTGGGGGTGTTTATTGCTGTAAACTCTTTGTACTGCTTTGGCTGCATGTCATATGTTTTGTTATATTGTGTTTTTATTTCCATTTGTCTGGAGATCTTTTCTGATTTACCTTTTGATTTCTTCTTTGAACCACTGGTTGTTCAGGAGTATGTTTAATTTTCACATATCTATGCATTTTCTGCTTTCCCTTCTACAATTTTTTTTTGAGACAGGGTCTCACTCTGTTGCCCATGCTAGAGTGCAGTGATGTGATCCTGGCTCAGTGCAGCCGTCACTTCTTGGGCTCAAGCCATCCTCCTACCTCAGCCTCCCGAATAGCTGGGACTACAGGCATGTACCATCACTCTTGCCTAATTTTTTTTGTACTTTTTGTAGAGACAGGGTTTCCCCATGTTGCCTAGGCTTTCCTTCTATTCATTCCATGTTTGATACATTGTGGTTGGAAAAGATACTTGGTATAATTTTAGTCTTAATTTTTTTTTTTTTTTTTTTTGAGATGGAGTTTCACTCTTGTCGCATTGCCTAGGCTGGAGTACAATGGTGTGATCTCCCCTCACTGCAACCTCAACCTCCCAGGTTCAAGTGCTTCTCCTGCCTCAGCCTCCTGAGTAGCTGGGATTACAGGCATGTGCCACCATGCCCAGCTGATTTTTGTATTTTTAGTAGGGATGGGGTTTTACCACATTGGATAGGCTGGTCTTGAACTCCTGACTTCAGGTGATCCGCCTGCCTTGGGCTCCCAAAGTGCTGGAATTAAAGGCATGAGCCACCGTGCCTGGTCTACTCTTCTTAAATTTGTTAAGACTTGTTTTGTGGTCTAACGTGATGTATTGAAGAATATTCTGTGTGCACCTAAGAAGTATGTGTATTCTGTTGCTATTGGATGGAATGTTTTGTATATATCTGTTAGGTCCATTTGGTCTATAGTGTTGTTCAAGTCTGCTGTTTCATTATTGATTTTCCATCTGGGTATTCTCTGCACTATTGAAAAGGGACTGTTGAAGTCTACTATTATTGCTATTTCTCCTTTCAGGTGTGTCAGTGTTTGCTTTATATATTTAGGTGCTTTGATGTTGGGTACAGTCATATTTATAATTACTCTATCTTTTTGATGAATTGATTGTTTTATCATTATATATATCTTTGTCTCTTATGACCATTCTTTAGTTGACGTCTTAGAGTAAGTACTTCTGTTGTTCCTATGTGCAGATGAGGCAACTGAAACAACATTAAATTCTGTGCCCAATATCCCATAGATAATAAGCTTCAAAACAAGGACTCAAAAACGGTGTGTATTCAACAATAGAAAGCAAATAATCCAATTGAAAAATAAAGGATTTGAATAGATGTTTCTCCAAAGAAGATGTGCCACTGGCCCTAATTACATGAAAAGTTGCTCATTGTCATAAGTTACTAGGGAAATGCAAATCACAACTCCTTACTAGGATAGCCATAAAAAATAAAAGTGGAAAATACTGTTGATGAAGATGTGGAGAAATTAGTACCCTCCTACATTTTTGATGGGAATGTCAAATGGTGAAACTGTGGAAAACAATTTGCAAATTCCTCAAAAAGTTAAATATGGAATTAACAATGACCTATTTCTGTTCCTAGGTATATTATCAAGAACAATGAAAACATTTTTACACATGAAAACTTGTACATGGATGTTCACAGCAGAATTACTCATGATATGATAGCCAAAAGGTAGAAACCCAAGTGTTCACTAATGAATAGATAAGTAATCAAAATGTGGTGTATTCATACAATGAAATGTTGTTTAGCCTTATATAAAAAGGAATGAAGTACTTATACAGGTACATCCTAAAACATGAATGAAGAACCTTGAAAACATGCTAAGAGAAAGATGCCAGACAGAAAAGACAACATAGTATAGAATTAAGTTTATAAAAAATAGTCCCAGAATAGGCAGAGAGTAAATTGGCAGTTATCAAGGTCTTGGAGGAGGGTGGGAGATGGTTAGAATGGCTGATGGGGAGTGACTGCTAATAGTTACAGGGATGAAAATGTCCTGAAACTGGACATTTTCAGTGGTAATGGTTGCCCTACTCTGTAAGCATACTAAAAACCTTTGAATTGTACTGTTTAAGTGGGCGGACTCTATATATTTTCAAGCATTATAAAACCATAGAGGACCATTAAAATATTGTTGCCCTTAGAGATCTGTCCTTAACCCTTTTTTTAATGGGTTGATTTCATCAGTTCAGTGCCATGCCCTCAGTTGCTAAATTCAGGATGATGAAGAACAAATCTATCTTTTCTGCAGTGCAGTACTCTCCCCTGAGCTATACAATTATATTTGGGGCTGCCTACTGAATTGCCTTTCCAATTGGCCTCTCAGACACTGCAGTGTGTCCAAAACATCTCATTATTATCTTCATTCATAAATCTGGTTCTTTTATATTCCCTGATTAGGTGATAATGTCCCCATTTACTCTGTCATTTAAGCAATAGACCTCTAAGTCCTTTCAGTTCTTTTTTCTCTCTCTCAACTCCATCTCCTCCTCTTCCATTCTCATGGCTGCAGCTTTGGCCCAGGCCCTCAACAGCTATTACCTAGATAAATACAGTTATATGCACCCCAGTGTGGCTTGGACCCTGCCCAGCCTTGCCTCTTGCTGTCTTTTTCCTTATATGTTTTTCTTCAGCGGTGGATGAACTCCATGTGGATCACTCAGTCACCCCATGCCGTCTCCTGCCCTTGGGCCTTTGTGCATGCTAGCTTCTCTGCCAGGTCCTCCCTCTTCTTAGTCTATCTAACACCCATCTTTGAAAGGCTAGCTTCAGGCATCACATCTAGGAAGTCTCTGCTGACCCCTGAGTTTGATCATGGGCACTCTCTTTTCCCACACTTGCCTGTAGCTCCTCTGATATTATATTCACTACACTGGGTTATAATGATCTATCTGGGTGCCTGTCTTCTCTTCTGGATTGTGAGTTCTCAGAGAGTGCAGCCATGGGGAAATGTATTGCATTTTTCTGTGTGTGAATGAGCGTGGGATCTCTCCTTTAGTCATAATATCTCCTTCTCAGGGAGGCCTTCCTTTGTAACCCTATCTAAAATTGCAACCTCCCCCAACACTTCTTATCCTCCTTCCTTGATTTATTGTTCTCCCTGGCACTACTCTCTACCACACTGTAGATTTTGCTTATTTTGTTTATTGTCTATCTCCTCTCACTAGAATGTAAACTCCATGAGGGAAGGGATTTTTGTCTTTTTTTAAAGTATTGTGTTCTTACTGCCTAAATTATACCAGGTATGTAGTAGGCTCAGTGAATATTTGTTGAATGATTCAAAAGAATGTTTTCCCTAGGTGCCTCTGATAGTATATTTTGTTTTGTTTTGTTTTGTGTTTGAAGACAGGGTCTTGCTCTGTGGCCTAGGCCGAAGTATAGAGGTGCAAATAGCTCACTGCAGCTTCAAACTCCCAGGCAAACAGCTCACTGCAGCTTCAAACTCCCAGGCTCAAGTGATCCTCCCACCTCAGCCTCCCAAGTAGCTGAGATTACAGGTACACACTGCCACACCTGACTAATGTTTTTCATATTTTTTGTAGAGACAGGGCTTTGCTGTGTTGCCCAGGCTGATCTCAAATTCCTGGGCTCAAGCAATCTGTTTGCCTTGGCCTCCCAAAGTGTTGGATTTACAGGAGTGAGCCACCATGCCTGGCCGGTATAGTATTTGAATGTAGTGTTTGGAGCCGGACTGTTAGACTTCAGATTCTTCCAGCATCTTTTTTCCTTTTCCTTTTTTTAAACGGTCTTGCTCTGTCACCCAGGCTGGAGCGAGGTGGCACTATCATTGCTCACTGCAGCCTTGACCTCCCAGGCTTAATGTGATCCTCTCACCTCAGCCTCCCGGGTACCTGGGATTACAAGCATGTGCCATGATGTACGACTACTTTTTAAATTCTTCATAGAGACAGGGTTTCTCCACGTTGCCCAGGCTGGTCTCAAACTCCTGAGTTCAAGTGATCCGCCTACCTTGGCCTCCCAAAGTGCTGGAATTAATAGGCATGAGCCGTGATGCCTGGCTTCCTGCAGCTTTTTATCTGTGTGATGATGGGCAGGTCACATAATTAATGTGTGCCTCAGTCTTTTCTGTTTTAAAATGGGACTAATAGTCATCTTTACTGCACGGAATAAGTAGGTGTATGTAACATTTTACAAGATTACCTGGTATATAGTAAACATTCAAAAAGTATTACTTGTTTTTATTCCTCTCTTAGCAAGTCGGCCTTAGACAAATCCAGTATAGCTATGTGTTAATCTTGGCATTTCCAGAGGCTGGCCTCGTAGTGCACACCTGAAATTATCACATATTTCTATGTAAGATAAATATTTGAATGGAATTTAAGGAGATTTTTAAAAACTATTGTCTTCTTTAAATTAGTGTTTTGGGCCAGGTGCGGTGGCTCATGCCTGTAATCTCAGTACTTTGGGAGGCCGAGGTGGGAAGATCATGAGGTCAAGAGATCGAGACCAGCCTGGCCAATATGATGAAACCCCATCTCTACTAAAAAAATACAAAAATTAGCCAGGCATGGTGGCGCGTGCCTGTACCAGCTACTCCTGAGGCTGAGGCAGAAGAATTTGCTTGTACCTGGGAGGCGGAGGTTGCAGTGAGCCGAGATTGTGCCACTGCATTCCAGCCTGGGTGACAGAGGGAGATTCTGTCTCAAAAAAAAAAAAAGTGTTTTGGATTTTTGATAATTAATATAGCAGTTTTTATTTCAATTAGATATGTGAATGCCTAAAGGAGCAAATCTTAAAACATTTTTTTTTTTTTTAGAATCTCACTCTGTTCCCAGGCTAGAGTACATTAACGTGATCATGGCCTCAACCTTCTTTCTGGCCTTAAGTGATCCACCTGCCTGAGCCTCCTAAGTATCTGGGACCGCGGGCGTGTGCCACCATGCCGGTTTATTTTTTTTAATTTTACTTTTTATTGTACAGATGAGGTCTTGCCATGTTGGTCTTGAACTCCTGGGCTGAAGCAGTCCTCCTGCCTCACCCTTGCAGAATTCTGGGATTACAAACATGAGCCATGGTGCCTGGCCTTAAACATTTTAGACAAAAGTGGGAACTTCTGAGCTTTGACCTTGATTAGACCAGTAAGCACACTCAGGTTCTAAGGTTAGAAGCTCCTTCAATTTCTGTTGAATGTGGATACTGTTGTAGAATTCTAGGCTGTGCTTAAGCTAGTAGATCCGTTTCACGTTTTAACTCCTTGGCTTCATTTTCACCAGCTTTAGAGTCCTATATCTTTGCAGCCAAGAAAGGAATTAGTCTAGGCCTGTAAAGACTCACATGGAGTTAGGATAGACAAGTCTTTAGTTTTCAGTAATATGATACAAAAAAGGCAGAAAACTACTCATCTTGGTTTCTTGGAAAGTGAAACTGTATGTGTACTAAGCTCCATCTGTCAAAAGTAGTGTTTAATACTTTTTCCTTAGCATCTTTTCAGAAAATAGGAGAGTGGGTGATAGTGATGGAAATTAACATTTATAGAGTGCCAGCTATGGGCCAGACACTTTGTTTTGTATGTTATTTTGTTTAAACCTTATAGGAATATAGTATGTCTCAATTTACATATAAGGAAACTGAGGCACAGAATGGCTAAGTAACTTGGTAAAGATGACCTACCTTGCTAGTAAGTAGCAGAGACAGTGTTTTGATCTAAAATCTTGTTTACTTTCACTTTCCTTATCTGCCACACACTTGAACAAGAAAATGTACAGTTGTCTTTTATCTTGAATGTTGATAATTTGTCTTATTGTCAGGTTTTTGCTACTTTTCAAAAATTGGCACAAAGTTAAAAGAACTTTGGATTTCTTAAAGTTGAGATGTTTGTGGTTCCAAATATTTGTAAGAAGTTAAATCCTAAAAATATACTGCAAAGTGTATTCAATGAGCAAATTATACATTAATAACTGCAAAACTATTATTTATATTATACATACCGATTATGTAATATATAAACTAAAAATTAGAGGTGTGAAGGATCCTTAACATGGTTATACATGTTTCAGTTATCCTAAAATACTTTTTTTTTGCCAATACTTTTTTTCTTCCTTTTTTCTTTTTTCTTTTTTCTTTTTTTTTTTTTTTTTTTTTTTTTTGGAGGAAGGATCTTGCTCTGCCGCCCAGACTAGATGGAGTGCAGTGGCTTGATCTTGGCTTACTGTAACTTTAGCCTCCAGGGCTTAAGCGATCCTCCTACCTCTCAGCCTTCCAAGTAGCTGGAACTACAGAAACGCACCACCATGCCCAGCTAATTTTTGTATTTTTTGTAGAGACGAGGTTTTGACATGTTGCCCAACGCTGGTCTCAAGCTCCTGGGCTCAAGCAATCCACCCACCTCGGCCTTCTAAAGTGCTGGGATTATAGGTGTGAGCCACCACACCCAGCCCACCAGTACCTTTTTCTTAAAAAATATTTTAAGAATTTTTTTTGTTATGGCTTCAACATTCTTTGGAAATGTTGTACTTTCCATCAGTAAAATGTTCCTAGTTTCTACTCTAACTCTGGAGCAGTATTTGTATGTGTTATCAATTGTTTAAACATGAATCAAGCATCTTAGTAATGGCATACTATTTGGGCTGTTATGTGGCTCTGATGAATGTTATTTTAATTTAATTTTTTAAAATTTCATTTATTTAATTTTAATTTTGAGACGGAGTCTCCCTCTGTCACCCAGGCTGGAGTGCAGTGGCCTGATCTTGGCTCACTGCAACCTCTGCCCCTGGGTTCAAGTGGTTCTCCTGCCTCAGCCTCCCAAGTAGCTGGGACTACAGGTGCGTGCCATCACAGCTGGCTGATTTTTTTATTTTTATTAGAGACGGGGTTTCATCATGTTGGCCAGGCTGGTCTCTAACTGCTGACCTCAAGTGGTCTGCCTACCTCGGCCTCCTTAAGTGCTGGAATTACAGGTGTGAGCCACTGCGCCTGGCCTGTGAATGCTATTTTATATAGTTCTCAGGAATAATAAAAATGAATGTGTTTTTATAAGTGGTAGAAATGATAGATAAAATCACTTTGAAATTAAATTCCACAGGTAACATAGAATTCATTTCCCTGAACAAGTCTTGATTTAGCACATAGTATAATTTTGGCAGATCCAATTCTATTACCAACAAAACTGTAAAGCAAGTCCTGTGTCCTGTTTGTCTTCTCTTTTTTAGGAGTTTCTGTTCTTACCAGAACAAATCAAAGTGCAGTGTGCATTGCTGGTCTTCAAGAATTATTGGTTTTTGTGGTAACTGTTTAATGCAGAAACAGATGCTAGAGCTGTTATTCCCCAAGGTACCATGTACCTAAGGTATTTTTAAGGCACTAGTATGTTTTCAGTGTGATACTGCTACTCTGGTAGAACTGTATACATAGTGGTTTGCTTTTACAGTGTGGTTAGAACTGACATTTCTAATATATTAAGAAATTTAAGGCCAATTTGGATTTGTACTCTGGCTCTGCTTCCTGCTAAGGTAGAAAACTTTGAGTGATTTAGTTATTCTCTCTGCCTTTGTTTTCTCCTCTTCAAAGTGGGGATGATGAAACCTACTTCATAACTTTGCTGTGAGGATTTGTTTTGGAAAAATTCTCAAATTAGCTCTACTCTCACATCAACGACACAACAGCATTCAACACAAAAGACTTCTATGACAAAATATGGGATTTTTTCCAACACATTAAGCAGTGAACATCAGCTCAGTGTCCAATTCAATTCTGACACCATCTTTCTGGAGATAGCATCAGATCCCACAGGCAGAGGGCTCAGTCCCCAAAATTGCCCCCTCTCCCAGACACCAGTTCCAAGTCTGGGCCTCTGGAACTTCTTACCAAGGAGCTTCAAGTTGAGGTTCCCATGAACCTCTCATTGGGTTTGATTACTTTGCCGGAGCAGCTCACAGAACTCAGGGAAACACATTTACTGGTTTATTGCAAAGGATATTACAAAGGATACTGATGAAGAAATGTGTAAGGTGAGGTATGGGGGAAGGAGAGTGGAGTTTCCATGATCTCCCTGGGTGTACCACCTTCTAGGAACCTACATGTGTTCAGCTCTGAACCCTGTCCTTTTGAGTTTTTTATATATTTTATGTAAATAAAACCATGTAGAAATGTGATAGGACAAAAAGCTCATGATCTAAACCTAGCAAGCCTTTTCTGTTCAGACTTTTCTTGGCTTCTCTGTGTAGCATTCCTTTCTCTAGGCTATGGGGCAGGGCCCTCTTTGAAATGAGGGTCTGTTGACTCACAATAAGATAAGAGTCTTCCCTTGGGAAGATGAAAGGAAGACAGGAGAGGTCAGAGAGATCTGTTTCCTGAGGCCTGCTTCTGAGGCCTAAAGTGCCCCAACATTATAACAAAAGATTATAACAAGGGTTATGGAAGTTATGAGCCAGGAACCGTGGATGAAAAGGTGAAAAGGGGTGTGTGTGTGTGTGTGTGTGTGTGTGTGTGTGTGTGTGTGTAACAGGATTATTTAGGACTACATGAATTTGATTTATGCATTTAAGACAGTGTAGTATTGTGTTAGGTATGCAGGCTTGAGAGTCAGTCTGTTGAGATACAAATTTTGGCTTCACTCCTTTTTAGTCACCTGAACTAGGATAATCCACATAACCTCTTTGTGCTTCAGTGTCCTCATCTGTAAATGGGAAAACTAATAACTACTTACATCATAGAATTGTTATAAGGATTAAATGAGTCAATACATATGAAATGCTTTGAACTACACCTGGTAAGCCTTCAGTAAATGTTAAATATTGTTATTAATTTCTTTAATATTGTTACCTCCACTTGTCAGCGTGCTATGTCAACATTCATTCACTATGTTCACTAAACTGAGACTTCCTTGAGAACTTGGCCAAAATCAGTATTTGTATCTCCCGAACCTGGCATATTTGTACTTAATTTAAAATGTTTATGAAATGAATGAAATAGTGAGTGAAGGAATACCTTCATGCTTCTCAGATCTGCCCTTTTTCTTTTTTCCATTTCCTTTGAAACTAATCTCTTTCTTGCATGACTCATATCATATTTGCAGCTGGACTGTCTAGGCCTTCTACAACAAAAATTTGGGATACTTGATCTGAAAATAGATCAGTTTTGTTAAGACTGCTGTACTACTTATCACAGTCCAACATTCTGTCTCATTAGATGTATTTCTTCTCTCCTACTTCTTCTTTCTGTCTAGTCCCCAATGTACAATGGAGTCTGGGGCATGGGGTGTAGAAATGCTTGATAAATGATTATTGACTTGAGCAAAGAGCCTACAGGGTTGATTCAGGGCATGAATTGACCTTCCTCATGCTTTGATCTCAGATGGAAACAGAGCTGCTCATTCACACCAGTGATGGTTTCAAGATTATTAGGAACTGTGGGATCTGAATCTGGCTTTTTTTTTTTTTGAGACAGAGTCTCACTCTGCTGCCCAGGCTGAAGTGCAGTGGTGCGATTTCGGCTCGCTGCAGCCTCTGCCTCCCTGGTTCAAGCCATTCTTCTGCCTCAGCTGCCCGAGTAGCTGGAATTACAGATGTGCACCATCACACCTGGCTAATTTTTGTATTTTTAGTAGAGATAGGGTTTCACCATGTTGGCCAGGCTGGTCTAGAACTCTTGACCTCAGGTGATCCACCTGCCATGTCTTCCCAAAGTGTGGGAATTACAGGCATGAGCCACCACGTTCAGCCTGAATCTGGCTTGTTTCTTTTTTTGAGATGGACTTTTACTCTTGTTGCCCAGGCTGGAGTGCAATGGTGAGATCTTGGCTTACCACAACCTCTGCCTCCTGGGTTCAAATGATTCTCCTGCCTCAGGCTCCCGAGTAGCTGGGATTACAGGTTTGTGCCACCACGCCCGGCTAATTTTGTATTTTTAGTAGAGACAGGGTTTCTCTATGTTGGTCAGGCTGGTCTTGAACTCCCGACCTCAGGTGATCTGCCCGCCTCGGCCTCCTGAAGTTTACAGGCATGAACCACCATGCCCTGCTGAATCTGGCTTATTTTGAAGTAACACATTTTGAACCTCAAGTTAGGTGCAGGGCATATAAGACCCAGAAACAGGCATTTGAAAATATTCTCCTTTGTAAAATTAGGTATCTGTGCTTTTCTTCTAGGGTATTCTTTTCTCAAATCTCTTAAAACCTGTATATCTATTTTTTAAAATATATGTATTTTATGCACTTAAGGTTCTGGGGTACATGTGCAAAACGTGCAGGTTTGTTGCATAGGTACATACATGGCAATGTGGTTTGCTGCCTCCATCCCCCTGTCACCTATATCTGGCATTTCTTCCTGTTATCCCTCCCCAACCTCCCTACCCCCTGCTGTCCCTCCCCATTCCCCCACAACAGACCCCAGTGTGTGGTACTCCCCTTCCTGCGTCCCTGTGTTCTCATTGTTCAACACCCACCTATAAGTGAGAACATGCGGTGTTTGTTTTTCTGTTCTTGTGTCAGTCTGCTGAGAATGACATTTTCCAGATTCATCCATGTCCCTACAGAGGACAAGAACTCATCATTTTTTATGGCTGAATAGTATTCCATGGTGTATATGTGCCACATTTTCCTTGTCCAGTCTATCATCGAGAGGCATTTGGGTTGGTTCCAGGTCTTTGCTATTGTAAACAGTGCTGCAGTGAACATACGTGTGCATGTGTCTTTATAATAGGATGATTTGTAATCCTTTGGATATGTACCCAGTAATGGGATTGCTGGGTCAAATGGAATTTCTATTTCTAGATCCTTGAGGAATCGCCACACTGTCTTCCACAATGGGTGAACTAATTTATACTCCCATCATCAGTATAAAAGTATTCCTGTTTATCATCCTCTCTAGCATCTGTTGTCTCCAGATTTTTTAATGATCGCCGTTCTAATGGCATGAGATGGTATCTCAATGTGGTTTTGATTTTCAGATGAGCATTTATTCACATGTTTGTTGGGCTCATAAATGTATTCTTCTGAAAAGTGTCTGTTCATGTCCTTCGCCCACTTTTGAATGGGTTTGTTTGTTTTTTTTCTTGTAAATCTGTTTTAGTTTTTAGATTCTGGATATTAACTCTTTGTCAGATGGGTAGATTGCAGAAATTTTTTCCCATTCTGTTGGTTGCCAGTTCAGTCTAATGATTGTTTCTTTTGCTGTACAGAAACTCTGTAGTTTAATTAGATCCCATTTGTCTATTTTGGCTTTTGTTGCCAATGCTTTTGGTGTTTTAGTCATGAAGTCCTTGCCTATGCCTATATCCTGAGTGGTTTTGCCTAGTTTTTTTTATAGGGTTTTTATGGTGTTAGGTCTTATGTTTAAGTCTTTAATCCATCTGGAGTTAATTTTAGTGTAAGGTGTCAGGAAGGGGTCCAGTTTCTGCTTTCTGCACATGGCTAGCCAGTTTTCCCAACACCATTTATTGAACAGGGAATCCTTTCCTCATTTCTTGTTTTTGTCAGGTGTGTCAAAGATCAGTTTGTTGTAAATGTGTGGTGTTGCCTCTGAGGTGTCTGTTCTGTTCCGTTGGTCTATATCTCTGTTTTGATACCAGTACCATGCTGTTTGGATTACTGTAGCCTTGTAGTATAGTTTGAAGTCAGGTAGCATGATGCTTCCAGCTTTGTTCTTTTTCCTTAGACTTGTCTTGGCTATGCGGGCTCTCTTTTGGTTTTTATATGAAGTTTAAGGTGGGTTTTTTCCAGTTCTGTGAAGAGGGTCATAGGTAGCTTGATGGGGATAGCATTGAATCTATATATTACTTTGGGCAGTATGACTATTTTCATGATATTAATGCTTCCTAACCATGAACATGGAATGTTTCTCCATCTGTTTGTGTCCTCTCTTACTTCCTTGAGTAGTGGTTTGTAGTTCTCCTTGAAGAGGTCCTTTACATCCTTTTTAAGTTGTATTCCTAGGTATTTTATTCTCTTTGTAGCAATTGTGAATGGCAGCTCGTTCTTGATTTGGCTCTCTTTAAGTCTGTTATTGGTGTCTAGGAATGCTTGTGATAGTTGCACATTAATTTTGTATCCTGAGACTTTGCTGAAGGTGCTTATCAGTTTCAGGAGATTTTGGGATGATATGATGGGGGCTTTTTTTTT
>NW_016107577.1:1368822-1374011 GCF_001604975.1 Cebus imitator | reverse complement strand
TCTCGGCTCACCGCAACCTCCGCCTCCTGGGTTCAGGCAATTCTCCTGCCTCAGCCTCCTGAGTAGCTGGGATTACAGGCACGCGCCACCATGCCTAGCTAATTTTTTGTACTTTTTTAGTAGAGACGGGGTTTCACCGTGTTGACCAGTATGGTCTCGATCTCTTGACCTCGTGATCCACCCGCCTCGGCCTCCCAAAGTGCTGGGATTACAGGCTTGAGCCACCGCGCCCGGCCCTCATGATGGAGTCTTCTAAGTACAGAATCATGTCGTCTGCAAATAGAGACAATTTGACTTCTTCCTTTCCTAATTGATTACCCTTTATTTCTTTTTCTTGCCTGATTGCTCTGGCTAGAACTTCCAATACTGTATTGAATAGGAGTGGTGAGAGAGGGCATCCTTGTCTAATGCCAGATTTTAAAGGGAATGCTTCCAGCTTTTGCCCATTCTGTATGATATTGGCTGTGGGTTTGTCGTAAATAGCTTCTAGTATTTTGAGATAACGTTCCGTCAATACCTACCTTGTAGAGAGTTTTTTAGCATAAAGCGCTGTTAAATTTTGTCAAAGGACTTCTCTGCATCTATTGAGATGATCATGTGGTTTTTGTTTTTGGTTCTGTTTATGTGGTGGATTATGTTGATAGACTTGCATATGTTGAACCAGCTTTGCATCCCCGGGATAAAGCCTACTTGATCGTGATGGATAAGCTTTTTGTTGTGCTGTTGCAATGAGTTTGCCAGTATTTTATTGAAGATTTTTACATCTATGTTCATCATGGATATTGACCTGAAGTTTTCTTTTTTTGTTGAGTCTCTGCTGGGTTTTGGTATCAGGATGATGTTGGTCTCATAAAATGATTTGGGAAGGATTCCCTCTTTTTGGATTGTTTGGAATAGTTTCACAAGGAGTGGTACCAATTCTTCTTTGTATGTCTGGTAGAATTCAGCTGTGAACCCATCTGGACCTGGGCTTTCTTTGGGTGCTAGGCTATTAATTGCTGCCTCAACTTTAGCCCTTGCTATTGGTCTGTTCAGGGTTTTGACTTCTTCCTGGTTTAGGCTTGGGAGGATGCAAGTGTCCAGGAATTTATCCACTTCTTCCAGGTTTACTGGTTTATGTGCATAGAGTTCTTTCTAGTAATCTCTGATGGTAGTTTGTATTTCTGTGGAATCTGTGGTGATATCCCCTTTATCGTTTTTTATTGCATCTATTTGATTCTTCTCCCTTTACTTTTTTATTAATCTGGCTAGCAGTCTGTTTGTTTTGTTGATCTTTTCAAGATAACCAGCTCCTGGGTTTACTGATTCTTTTGAAGGGTTTTTTTGTGTCTCTGTCACCTTCAACTCTGCTCTGATCTTAGTTATTTCTTGTCTTCTGCTATGTTTTGAGTTTTTTTGATCTTGCTCCTCTAATTCTTTCAATTTTGGTGATAGGGTGTGGATTTTATTTCTTTCCTTCTCATATGGGCATTTATTGGTGTAAATTTTCCTTTAGATATAGCTTTCAGTGTATCCCAGAGATGCTGGTATGTTGTGTGTTTGTCATCATTGGTTTTGAAGACATCTTTATTTCTGCCTTCATTTCATTGTTTATCCAGTCAACATTCAAGAGCCAGTTGTTCAGTTTCCATGAGGTTGTGCCGTTGTGAGTTAGTTTCTTAATCCTGAGTTCTAATTTGATTGCACTGTGGTCTGAGAGACTGTTATGATTTCCGTTCTTTTGCATTTGCTGAGGAGTGATTTATTTCCAATTATGTGGTCAATTTTACAGTAGGTGTTATGTGGTGCTGAGAAGAATGTATATTCTGTGGATTTGGGGTGGAGAGTTTTGTAGATGTCTGTTAGGTTTGCTTGGTTCAGATCTGAGTGCAAGTCCTGGATGTCTTTGTTAATTTTCTGTCTTGTTAATCTGTCCAATATTGATAGTGGAGTGTTAAAGTCTCCCACTATTATTGTGTGGGAGTCTAAGTCTCTTTGTAGGTCATTAAGAACTTGCTTCATGTATCTGGGTGCTCCTGTATTGGGTGCGTATATATTTAGGATTGTTAGCTCTTCTTGTTGCATTGATCCTTTTACCATTATGTAATGCCCTTCTTTGTCTGTTTTGATCTTTGTCGGTTTAAAGTCTATTTTAACAGATACTAGCATTGCAACTCCTGCTTTTTTTTTGCTCTCCATTTGCTTGGTAAGTCTTCCTCCATTCCTTTATTTTGAGCCTATGTGTGTCCTTGCACGTGAGATGGGTTTCCTGGATACAGCACACAAATGGTGTTGACTTTATCCAATTTTCCAGTCTGTGTCTTTTGATTGGGGCATTTAGCCCTTTTGCATTTAAGTTTAATATTGTCATGTGTGAAGTTCATCCTGCCATTTTGATGCTAGCTGGTTGTTTTGCCCATTAGTTGATGCAGTTTCTTCAGTGTGTCGATGCTTTTTACCATTTGGTACGTTTTTGGAGTGGCTCGTACTGGTTGTTCCTTTCTATTTTTAGTGCTTGATTCAGGAGCTGTTGAAGGGAAGGCCTGGTGGTGACGAAATCTCTCAGCAATTGCTTGTTCATAAAGGATTTTATTTCTTCTTCACTTATGAAGCTTAGTTTGGCTGGATATGAAATTCTGGGTTGAAAGTTCTTTCTTTAAGGATGTCAAATACTGGTCGCCACTCTCTTCTGGCTTGTAGGGTTTCTGCCGAGAGATCCTCTGTGAGTCTGATGGGCTTCCCTTTGTGGGTAACCCGACCTTTCTCTCTGCTGCCCTTAGCATTTTTCCTTCATTTCAACCCTGGTGAATGTGATAATTATGTGCCTTGGGGATGCTCTTCTCGAGTAATATCTTTGTGGTGTTCTCTGTATTTCCTTGACTTGAATATTGACCTGCCTTGCTAGATTGGGGAAATTCTCCTGGATAACATCCTGAAGAGTGTTTTCCAGCTTGGATTCATTCTCTCTGTCACATTCAGGTACACCTATGAAACGTAGATTAGGTCTTTTCACATAATCCCACATTTCTTGGAGGCTTTGTTAATTTCTTTTTACTCTTTTTTCTCTAATCTTGCCTTCTCATTTTATTTCATTGAGTTGATCTTCAATCTCTGATATCCTTTTTACTGCTTCATCAATTCAGCTGTTGAAACTTTTGTATGCTTCGCAAAGTTCTTGTGTTGTGTTTTTTAGCTCCAGTAAGTCATTTATATTCTTCTCTATGCTATTTATTCTCGTTAGTGTTTTGTCAAACCTTTTTTCAAGGTTCTTAGTTTCTTTGCCTTGGGTTAGAATATATTCTTTTAGGTCAGAGAAGTTTGTTATTAGCCACCTTCTGAAGCCTGTTTCTGTCAATTCATCACACTCATTTTCCATCCAGCATTGTTCCCTTACTGGTGAGGAGTTGTGATCCATTGGAGGAGGAGAGGCCTTCTGGTTTTGGGTGTTTTCATCCTTTTTGCGCTGGTTTCTTCCCATCTTTGTATATTTATCTACCTGTAGTCTTTGTAGTTGGTGACTTTCGGATGGGGTCTCTGAGTGGATGTCCTTTTTGTTGATAATGTAGTTACTTCTTTCTGTTTTTTTAATTTTCCTTCTGACAGTCAGGCCCCTCTGCTGTAGGACTGCTGGAGGTCCACTGCAGACCCTGCTTGCCTGGGGATCACCTGCAGCAGCTGCAGAACAGTAAGGGTTGCTGCCAGTTTCTTCTTCTGTTATCTTTGTCCCAGAAGGATACCTGCCAGATGTCAGCCTGAGCTCTCCTTTATGAGGTGACTCTTTGGATATACAAGGGTCAGGGAGCTGCTTGAGGAGACAGTCTGTCCTTATAGGAGCTCAAGGGCTGAGCTGTGAACTCCCTTGTTTTGTTCAGAGCTGCTGGGCAGGTACATTTAAGGCTGCTCCAGCAGAACTCATAACTGCCTTTTTTCCCAGGTGTTCTGTCCTGGGAAGGTGAGGCTTTATTTATATGTTTCTGACTTGCTACTCCGAGCTTACCTGCCCAGCAGGGAGGTAGCCTAGTTACAGTCTGCCAGCAGAGGTGTTGCTGAGCTACCGTGGGCTCTGCTCAGCTGCTTTGTGAACTGCCTTGTGGTTTTGTTTATAGAGGTATAGTTAAAACTGCCTCAGTAATGGTGGTCTGCCTCAGTAATGGCAGACTCTCTCTGTAATGGCAGATTGTCTTGGTAATGGCAGACTGCCTCAGTAATGGCGGATTGCCTCGGTAATGGCGGACTGCCTCGGTCATAGTGCACTGCCTCTGTAATGGCGGACTGCCTCTGTAGTGGCGGGCGCCCTTTCCCCAACAGAGTTGGACTGCCTGGGTCCAGCTGCGCTTGCTGTGAAACTCACAATCCAGAGCGTTTCAGATTGCTGGTCTTTGTGGGGGTGGGACTCACCCAGCCAGTTCACCTGGCTTTCTGTTTCAGCACCCTTTTTTTTTCAGTTGAATGGGTGGCTCTGTCTCTCAGGCGTTCCAGCTACCAGTTGAAATGGCCACCCAGATTTGTGTGAGTTTTTATGTGGAGACCCGCTGCACCATCTGAAACAGACGTGCTGGAAACTAGTGGTGCTTTTCAGCTGGGGAATCTCCTGGTTTGTGGGCAGTAATAACTCGTTTGGAAATGCGTTGTTCACTCACTCTCTGTGTTGTTCTCACTGGGAACTGCACTCCAGAGCTGTTACTATTCGGCCGTCTTGGATCCCTTCTGTATATCTGTTTTTTAAAATTTCCTATTCTATTTCAAATCCTCAAGTGGTAAATTAAATTGGAAATAATTCATTGGTAATTTGCAGTCACTATGCAAGGAGAGTTGGCATTAAGTGGTACAGTTTTACTCTTGCTTCATCTCTCTACCTATGGCAACACAGAAATATATTTTCTAATTATAGTCATGAAAAGACTAATGACCTCTCTTCGGTTTTAAAAAAATCTTTTCCATTTTCTTTTGTAAGCAGTTTCTTTTAATTTGTGCCATATATAGGGTTGAAAATTGCCATTTATATACCCTTCTGGCTTTAAACATTTGGTTCCATTTTCCATGTAACTAGACACAAACTCATTATGCAAAATTGTGTTTGTAAGGAGAGATCATCCTTCATTCAGTCTGATAAAGGTTTTTCTCTTTTTTACTGTTTACATGAGGGTTGAATATGTCAGCCTTCTGGTAACACATTAAGGCTGCAATATTTGTCTAGTTGTAGGAATACT
>NW_016107577.1:1340584-1367477 GCF_001604975.1 Cebus imitator | reverse complement strand
AGGCCAACAAACATATGAAAAAATGCTCATCATCACTGGTCATAAGAGAAATGCAAATCAAAACTACATTGAGATACCATCTCACGCCGGTAAGAATGGCAAACAATACTTAGCTTTTATTTGTTTGAATTTGACATAACATATGGGTAAATCTAATCTTGGTGGAAAGTTCCATTTAATTTTTTAAAACAGCTTTTAATTGACGCATAATGTATTTATGAGGTATACAGCAATATTTCAATACATGTATACAATGTGTAATGATCAAATCAGGGTGATTAGCATATCCATCACCTTAAACATTTATTATTTCTTTGTGTTGAGAACATTTAACATTTTTTCGTTATTTGAAAATAGGGAATAAATTATTAATTGTAGTCACTCTACAGTGCTATAGAATACTGCAGGTTTTTTCTTCTGTCTAGCGGTAGCTTTGAATTTGTTAACCTCTCACCATTCCCCTTCTGCCTACCCTTCCCAGACTGTGGTTGTACAGAACAGTGGTTCTGCTCTGTACTTATATGAGATCAGCTTATTTAGAAAGCTCCCTTTTTAAACGCATAAAAATATTTTTGTACTGTAAAACCAATATATGTATACTGTAAAAAAAAAGTTTGCCTTAATTGGCTTAACATATGTTTGAATTTAAAAAATGTAGTTATCTTAAAGTTTCAGCTTCTGAAATAAAGTAAAAAAGTACTAATACCAGTGCTTCTTCATGTATACTGGGTTGGATTTCTTTTGGGGGTGATGAAAGTGTTTTAGAGTTAGATTGTGTTGATGGTTACGCAATGCTGTGAATATGTTAAAAACCTTGGTATTATTGAGTGAATTTTCATTTAGTCTGTGATTAATGAAGCTGTTTTATGTAAAGGGTACTCATATCACTGAACCGCTCTACCACTTACTAGCTTGCTGTGTAACCTTGGCTTAAGTTGCTTTCTTTTTTGTGCCTTGGCTTCCTCATCTGCACAATGTGGATAATACCTTCCTTACGGGTTAGTCGTGAGGACTAAATGAATAAATACATGCAAGGAGCTTAGAATTGTCCTTTGGAACATAAACCCTCAAATGCCAGTGGTTGTCATTATTCTTAGGTTGTGTGTAGAGTTCAGAAGAGAAGTCTGGGGCTTTAGATACACCTTTTTGGTGTGATCAACATAAAGATGGTAATTAAACCCACACATGTGGATTAGGAAACCCAGGGAGAACTCGTAGAATGATGAAGGACAGAGAGCTGAGGACCAAATATAGAGAAATAGCATCATTTAGTGTGGGAGCAGGACAAGCAGATCTGGCAAAGGAAACTCAGAAGGCATGTCCATAGAGGTGAGAGGGGTATAGTGTTAGGGAAGGAAAGGAAAAAATTGTCTTCCAAGAAGGAGAATATGGCTAATAGTGTCATGCTAAAGAGAGTTTATCTTAGTCTGATATGTGTTGCTCTAACAGACTGGTTAGTTCATAATAAAAATAAATTGATTTCTTACAGTTTTCAAAGGCTGGGAAGCCCAAGTTTGAAGGGTGCGTATCTGCCGAGGTCCTTCTTGCTGAGTTGCCCCATGGCAGAAGGTGGAAGGCCAGAAAGTTTGAGAGAGTGAGAGGGCAAGAGCAGAAGGGAGCCAAATTGATTTTTATAACTATCTACTCTAACATTAATCCATTCATGAGGGCAGAGCCCTTATGGTCTAATCACCTCTTAACAGTCCTGGTCCCACCTCTTAATACCATCATAGTGGCAATTACATTTTTAGCATGAATTTTGAAGTGGACATCCAAACCATAACTTTCTGTTCCTGATGCCCTGAAACCCATGTCCTCCTCACATATGAAGTATATTACTTCCATTTTAATGGCTCCAGCAGTTTTTTTGGGGGGGAGGGGTGGTGCACAATCACATCTCACTGCAGTGTCAGCTTCCTGGGCACAAGTGATCCTCCCACCCCAGTCTCCCACATAGTTGGAACTATGGGCACATGACACCGCAAAAGCCTTAACTCATCCCAGAATCAACTCCAAATCCCAGAGTCTCATCTAAATTATATACAGTTGAGAGACTCAAGGCATGATTCATCCTAATGTGAACTCCTCTCCAGCTGTGAGCCTGTGAAATTAACAAGTTTTGTGCTTTCAAAATAGCATAGGTTAGACATTCTCATTCCAAAAGGGAGGAATAACCAAGAAAAAAGGGGTAATTCATCCCCAGTAAGTCCAAAGCCTTTCAGGGAAAACAACATTAAGTTTTAAAGCTAAAAAATAATCTCCTCTGACTACATATCCTGCATCCTAGGCACACTGGGATAGAGATTTGGCTCCCACGGCCTCAGGCAGCCTTACCTCTATGGCTTTGTTGGGTTCAGTCCACTCAGTAGCTCACAGGTTGGAGTCTCCTACCTGCAGCTCTCCCAGGCTGATGCTGTAAGCTGGGAGTGCTACAGTTCTGGAGTGGTGGTAATGGTCCCAGTCCCATATCTCCACTAGGCATTTCCCTAGTGAGGACTCTGTGCTGGCTCCAACCTCACATTTCTGCTTGGCATTTCCGTGGTAGTGGCTTTCTGTGATGGCTCCACCCCTCTGACAAGTCTTTGTCTTGGCCCCAGGCTGTTTGTGACATCCTTTGAAATCTAGATAGAGTTAGCTATGCTCCCATAACTCTTAATGTTCTGCACCACTGCAGAATTAGCACCAACTGGACACTACCAAGGTTTATGTCATGGACTTTGTGGAGCAGCAGCTCAATTCACACCTGCGCTCCCTTGAGCCATGGCTGGGGTGGCTATGGAGCACTGGGCTGGAATGCAGGGAGAAGAGACTCTGGGCAGATAGCCTGTGGAGTGTGCCCCAGGTCTGTCCTCCAAAACCATTCTTTCCTACTGGAACTCTGGGGCTGTGATGGGAGGGTAGCCTCAAAGATCTCTGAAATGCCTTTGGGGTTTTCTTCCATTGTCTTGGTGATTCCTTTTGTTAGTACGAATCTCTGTAGCAAAGGGTTGCATGGCTACATGGATTTTCTCCCCAGGAATGCTTTTTCATTCTGTATGTGGCCAAGCTGAAAAAGTAAAAAATCTTTCTGTTGTGCTTCTTTTTAAATTGTATTTTTGCCTTTAAGTCATTTCTTTCTTCTCACATCCTACTGTATATGGTTAAAAAAAAGCCACACAGGGCGCTTCCTCAGGGACCTAGAAACAGAAATTCCATTTGACCCAGGAATTCCATTACTGGGCATAAACGCAAAGGATTATAAATCGTTCTGGTATAAAGATACATGCACACGTATGTTCATAGCGGCACTGTTTACAATAGCAAAGACCTGGAACCAGCCCAAATGCCCATCGACGATAGACTGGACAAGGAAAATGTGGCACATTTACACCATGGAATACTATGCAGCCATAAAAAATGATGAGTTCGTGTCCTTTGTACGGACATGGATAAATCTGGAAACCATGATTCTCAATAAACTGACACAAGAACAGAAAAACAAACACCGCATGTTCTCACTTATAGGTGGGTGTTGAACAATGAGAACACAGGGACACAGGGAGGGGAGCATCACACACTGGGGTCTGTTGCGGGGGCCAAGGGAGGGACAATGGGGGGTGGGTGGGGAAGTCGGGGAGGGATGACATGGAGGGAAATGCCAGATGTAGGTGATGGGATGGAGGCAGGAAGCCACATTGCCATGTGTGTACCTGTGCAACAATCCTACATGATCTGCACATGTACCCCAGAACCTAAAGTACATTTAAAAAAAAAATAGAAAAAGAATAGCCACACAGCTACTTTGATATTTTCCTTAGAAATTTCTCCTACCAAATATCCTAGTTCATTAGTTCGTTGCTTTTAAATCCTGCCTTCCATAAAGCCCTAGGCCTTGCACACAATTCAGCCCACATTCTTTGCCACTTCATAACCAAGATGACATTTATTCCAGTGTACAATAAGATATTTATCTTTTTATCTGAGACCTTATCAGAATGGCCTTTATGTTCATGTTTATACCAACATTCTGATTATGACCACCTAAGTAATCCCAAAGAGGCTTCAGACTTTCCCCATAGCTCTTCTCTTCTTCTGAGCCCTTATCAGAATCATCCTTAATACTCCATTTATGGCATTCTAAGCTTTTTCTAATCTGCTCTTTCAGGTTCTTCCAGCCCCTTCCCATTATGCAGTTCCACATTTTCAGTTATTTTATTTTTATTTTTTTTATAGTAACAATCCTACTCTCGGTACCAATTTTCTGTCTTTCTTCATTTTGTGTTATTGTAATAGATATATCACACACAGAGTAATTTATAAAGAAAAGAAATTTCTAACAGTTCTGGAGAGTAGGAAGTCAAAGGTTGAGGGCCCGGCTTCTGCTGAGAACCTCCTTGTTGCATCATCCCATGGCGGAAGGCAGAAGGGCAAGAGGGCAAGAGCAAGTGAGCAAGAGAGGGCTGAACTTGCTTTTATAAAAACCCACTCTTATGATAACCAACCCACTTTTGCAATTATGACACTAATCCATCCATTCATGGGCAGAGCCCTCATGACCTGATTATCTCTCAAGGGTTCCAGTTTTATCTCTTCATACCATCACAGTGGCATTTAAGTTATAACATGAGTTTTGGAGGGGACATTCAAACCATAGCAGAGGTTTAAGTAAGGTAAAAGACTGAGAACTATTCATTGAATCTGGTAAGTTAGCGTTATAGGAATGTGGGTTCATGGACCAGCTTAGAGAAAGAGGGCTTAAAGAGTGAAGAGGAGGTAAGTAGAGGTGGTATATTCTTTTGAGGAGACTGGTCATTTATTCAGAAGTTATTTATTGAGCTCCTACCATGTGACAGGCCTTGTTCTAGATGTTAATGGTACCTTAGGGAACAAAACAAACACATTTCTGCCCTGATGAATACCACTTTACATTGGGCCTATAGAGGGAAGGGGAGAAGAGGCTAGAAATAGCATACATTGTCAAGGAAATTGTGGAGTTTTTTTAAGGAAAATAAGTATTTAAATATATTTAAGTTAAGGAACCAAGGAACCATGGGTAAATAGAAAGTAGGGATGAAGTGGTTGACAGTATAGGAAAGACAGGTTAATTATTTGTCTAAAAATATAGGAAGATAGAGATCAAAACAGGTAGAGGCTCTTTGTGAGTCTTGAATGTGAGAAGAGATTCTTTCTCAAACTGATGTGTACACACAGGGCAGTGGGAGGGAATGCATCCTAGATGACTGATATTCTAAGGGATGTAGGAGCAAGATCACCCATATGGAGAGGATTGTGATAGGGGACTAGAGAGTCATAAAGCTTTTAAATGAGCATTTAGGGTAAGTGGAGAGTCAGAGGAAGGAAGACAAGTGGAGGTTTGTGGAGTAGCACTGAAGAATTTGTAATGACATTAATTTTTTATCTGTGGTTTTACCAAAATTTTTCTCAGCTTCCTACATGCAGGAATGAAGAAAGCAGTTTGCGAGATTGGTCCTGGCTTTAGGACTTTGTAGGTAGGTCATTTATGGCAAAAAGTCAGGTTGGGAAGGAATTGAGAGGGCTGTTGAGAGAATAGGTCTCACGAGTGAATATGGTGTTCAGACATCACAGGGAAAGTACAGGTAAGGACTAGTAAGGGCTTTGAGAAAATGAGGCTAGGGTCAAAAGAGTAGTGGTCTTTAGCTGGGTGTGGTGCTGCATGCTTGTCCGCCCAGCTCCTTGGTAGGCTGAAGTGGGACAATCACTTGAGCCCGGGTGTTGAAGGCTTCAGTGCACTATGATTATGGCTGTGAATAGCTACTGCACTGTAACCTGGGCAACATAGTGAGACTCCCGTCTCTTAAAAAAACCAAAAAACAAAAAACAAAGTAGAGGTCTTAGCTATGTAGTGGAAGTTACGGAGCTGAAAAATGAGAGAGGGCTATTATCATGTGTTAGGGATGAAGCAGTAGATGATAACATCCTACTCTCTCACTATAGAGGAGGTGGGTAAAAAAGAGTAGAGGGGAAGATCCTTAAAGCAAAGGAGTTTTGGGACTCAGCAATCTAGGTTTCTGGATTGGGGTGGTTGTTGCATGTGGATTATGGAATTTTCAAGTATCATGGCAGGTGTTGGCGTAGAGAACAAGTTTGAAAGCCAGATTTCAAAGTCTTCAGCTAGTGGGCAATAACTGACCAGAGACTGGTGTTTGATGGTGATTATAAGGGATGGTAAAGGTCACTACAGATAAGAGGTCTGAGAACTATGAGATGGTGTGTTCAGATTTCATCAGATGATGACAGGAGATGAGATGGAGAGTCCACTAGTGGCCCAAATGAGCGAAGGCAGATATCCAAGGAGATGGATAGATGACCATGATGAGGATGGGTAAAAACTGGTATCTCCAGATGATTTCAAACTAACGGAATGATGCCATGAGTATGGGTTAATGGAGTCTATAAGCAAGGGAGGCAAAAGGAAGCTTGCCTCTTGACCCCTCTGAGTTATATAAATACGAGATTCACAGAGGGAAGAATTTTAAGAAGAGAGCCAAGTTTCCAGGAATGTGGGTGGTTGTAAGGTAGAGTTTCTGATGTTAAGGATGTAGAGAGTTTGATTAATAAGGATGGCAGGTTCTATAGGACATAGTATTTTTTTGTTGTTGTTTTTGAGACAGGATCTTGCTCTGTTTTCCAACCTAGAGTACGGTGACACAATCATGACTCACTGCAACCTCAACCTCCTGTGCTCAAATGATCATCCCCTCGCTCAGCCTCTGGAATAACTGGGAGTACAGGCATGAACCAACACATGCAGCTAATTTTTTGATTTTTTTTTTTTTTTTTGTAGAGGTGAGGTCTCAGTATATTGCCCATCTGGTCTTGAACTTCTGGGCTTAAGCAACCTTCCCACCTCAGCCCCCCAAAGAGCTGGGATTACAGGTGTGAGCCACTGCACCCAGACATACAAGACATAGCTAGCTTGTTTGTTTGTTTATGAGAAAGGGTCTCATTTTGTTGCCCAGGCTGGAGTACAGTGGCACAATCTTGACTCACTGAAATCTCTGCCTCCCAGGATCAACTGATCCTCCTGCCTCAATCTCCTGAGTATCTTGGACTACAGGTGCGCACACCACCTGCCATACCCAGTTAAATGTTTTGTATTTGTAGAGACACAGTTTTACCATGTTGCCCAGGCTTTTCTCAAACTCCTGAGCTCAAGTGATCCGCCTGTCTGGGCCTCCCAAATTGTTGGGATTACAGGTGTGAGCCTCTGAGCCTGGCCCAGGACTTAGTTTAATCAATGGATTGGGGGAGAGAGACGGAAGGGGAATAATTAGGTCATGTATGTGGGGTGGAAGAAGGAAGCCCAGAGCAGTAAGTGGATGAAGTTGGGCAATTGGATGAGAGTCATGGGTAGATATAATTGGCCTTTGGGTCCCACATCTGTCTGTCTTCCCTTCCCCTTCCCCTTCCCCTTCCCCTTCCCCTTCTCCTTCTCCATTCCATTCCATTCCATTCCATTTCGGATACAGACATTTTCAGTAAATGCCATGTAAGCAGTGCAGAGTGCCACAGGAGTCATCTGTCAGTTGCTTCCACCAACTGTTTCCCTTTGCAGATACTGTCTGGGTCTGAACCTGATTAGAGTTCTAGGTTATAGGCTTCCTACCCCAAATCTTAACGTTTATTCTAACTAATATCAATCTGTTGCATGCAAAATACAAACTATAACAATGAACATACTATTTTAGAAATGTAGCCAAAATCCTTATGATCTGTGTTTATGTTTCTTTTAAATTTTAAATGTATTCCTAGGAGTGAACGAAAGCATTTCTTCATAGTATTTTATGGTCACCATTAGAGCCCAAATCCTGCTTTCCCTATAGCAACTGGGTGGTTGAGTTTTTATTAATCTATCAATTTATTTTTAAAAAGAAAAAAGAGCAGCAAAAGCAAAGTAAACCTTTACTTTTGTAAACCTAACCGAGTTACACAGCGGATTGCATACTGATGCTGTGGACAATTGCTAACCTAACCTTACTTTAACATTTACAAAGCCAGCTTTTGATTAGCTTTTTATTCCTGGTTATCAGATATATTCCAGTTCTCTAAACTGGAATCCAGAGGATCATTACTGAGATTTATAGCCACTGATATCACAAACTCTTAAAATCCAGCTGTTTAAGAATTCTTTTGGGTGAAAATTATTTAGGAAGGAAATCTCGTGTTCAGGTTGGAAACAACTGGACATTAATAAAATTGAAGCCACTTAGCAAAGCTTATTCCAGTCTGTTATATAACATACTGGTTAACAGCCAGAGGTTACCTGGATTCATGCAAGAGGCACTATTTCTCAGGGTCAAGCAATGTATGGCCCTTTATTACAAACTTTTCTTTTAAATATGAATGTGTAAGTCAAACATTTTTGGATGATCACAGTGAAACCAGAAGACCCATAGTGAAGTTTATGTGACAGAGATCCCCACACAACAATCTGAGCGATCTCTATAGTGGTGTACAACTTCCCTCTCACGTTGACAGTTTCTCCAACATAATTATTCCCAAAACAAATCTATTCAAACATATTGAAAAAGAATGCGACAGTATTTGGCAAGCATAAGGATGTTTTAATAGTGATTCCAAAGATTTCTTTTAAAGGTTTTAGTTGTAAGAATGATGGATAATGAGAATTGCAGAAAATTAGCGAGAGTTCTCTTGCCAAGAACAGTTGTTTGGGAAAGCTTTGGGCCTTAAATAGAGGGAATTATGAATAAAGACAATAGTTGATAAAGATGAATACAGTAAAAATTAAAGTGTTGTTGGCTTTAAGAGTATTTTATGTATAAACTTGATTGATGTAGACTTGATTGTTCAATGTTTAAAAGCTCTAATTAATGTAGTTTATACTTAGTATGAAGCACATCAAGGTCTTCATTTTCTCTACTCATTGGAATAAATGAACTATATATTCAGACTTTTCTCACTGCTTCACTCCCTACATGTATTCACTTTTACTTTTCTCTCATAAATCCCTGACTTCTTCTGATATTAAAAATAAGTTTCTTTAAATACTTATTGTTAATAAATGCATTAATGAAAAAGCAGAAACATTTATGGTGGTTTCTCTAGTTTTTTTAAACAAATCCCTGGAGGGGTTCCTAATTTATTTCTGTTCCACATTGCCCTCTGATCACTAAATCAAACACAGAGCCACTGCTGCTTAGGGATCTGGCATTCTAGCAAGGCAAGCTATTGCTAGGGCACTAGCAGGAAGCTTGTTTTGAGCTTACTGGAGGCTATGAGCCCCCTAAGGAAAGAAAGAGGGTCCCTTGGGCCTGAGGCTTATCAGTGATAGGAGGAAATGTTGGGTCCAGTCCCTGGGGAGGTGAGGTGTACTAGAGAAACTGAGAGGCAGATAAGTGTGTCCACCAAAACCTAATGTTGCTCACAACTCCTTATCCACTTAATCATCTGTCATTCTTTTAAGTAAATACCTGCTTATGCTCATTTTATCATTTTGAACATTCCTTTTTCAGGGTGCTAACTTGATAAATTTTTGTTAAATCTGTAGAATATTAATAAGCACAAGAATCTTCTTATTCAACTCCCACATTTTATGAATGGGGAAACAGACTCAAAGAGGGGGAACTGAGATAAAGTTGACTTTCTGGTAAGATAAGCTTCCTAATTTAGCATGGGAATTATACTTATCACTGTGTCTAGCTCATTCCATGTTCTTTAAATATTTGTTTCAATAAAATGGGATAGGCCTTTGGGATAGGGGATCTTACAAATAACACAGGCCTCTACGCACATAGATTATTGATTTGATTTGGAAAGAATGGTAGGAGAAGATGGATGTCTGAGGCCATCTGTTTTCAGTTCTAAATCTGTGGCCTCTTCTTGTTCAGAGCTGTTCGCTGGTGTGACCACCTTCTCTTTAGTTAGGGTGCTACCAGGGCAGTATTGAAGGTTTCTTCCTACTGCTTGCTTGCATATGTGCTTTCTTCTTACTCAGCACCAGGCCTTTCCTGCACTGCAGGTATTGCAGAACCACGTGGCATGACACAGTTGGGTGAATTTGATTACACATGCTGTTTATTTCTGCTTCCCATCTAGTGCTTACCCAGAGCCCTCCATTCTCTGCTATGCCTTGTATTCAACCCTAAACTGAGTCATTTATCATAACCTTTGCAGAACCTTTTGAACCTGATTTTTCTTTCCTTTTTCCAAGCATTTTGAATGTTTCATTGAAATCTTGAATGAAGTCACAATGTACTATTCTGTTTTTTGTTCATGTGGTAATTAAAGAAATGATATCTGGTTAGTGTGGCATAGTTCATTTACAAAACTATTCATGGTCATTTTGATTTTATAAGCTTTCTCTGTGTTTCAATTTCGCAAAGACTGTATCTTTATTTTAGTTAAAAAAAAGTTCATGTTAATTTCATTCTTGCCCACTGAATTTTAAGTGTAATAACCCTGCAGATATGTTACCTATTTGTATTAGAATTGTATTTTTTCCATGTACATTGGGTTTTTTTTTTTTTTTTTTGTCTGTGTCAGAAGCAACTAGTTATTGGCAGCAAAGGAATTTACTATTCCATTGTGCCATATAAAACAACTAAGATTTTTTCAGTGTTTATGATATGAAGGCACTGTTTCATACTTGCTTTATAAGTTGTTATGAATATAATCACCCCCATTTAGACTAGTGGGAAAACTGAGACATCACATGGTTAAGGAACTTGCCCCAGATCACATAATAAGTAACAGAACCCAGATTTTTGAACCCAGATATCTGGCTCCAGAACTCACATATATAGCCAGTATGCTTCTCTGTTCTTCATTGTCCCTTGTATAGCCTCTTTGAAACAACTTGGTAATTGCCATGCTCTGTGAAAAAGGCCATTAAAATAGCAAATATCAGAGTACCTCTGATTTTTGAGCATCAAAAATATACCTATTAGAAGATATTCATGAGACAGCTAAACATTGAGACTCCAGCCTTCATCATACTATATTTTCATCTCCAGTCATACATAGCTTGATGACCTTTGGTGACTTCAAATGACTCTAAAGGATATTCTGATTTTGTGGCTAGGCCTGTGTATCAAATGAGTGAGCCATATCTATTTGTAATTCTTCCATCCATCTGTCTTTTCATCTGTCCATCTATAGAATACTTCATCTGTGCATAACAGATACTTAGGTGTTACTTATCCTTACTGCAGCAGAAGAAGCCTTGTTGTGTCCTAAGAGAATAAGACACAGCTTCAGGAATCACTGGCTGATCACCTTGAGGGGAAGCCAATTTGTAAGGGTTTGCCAGTTTTATGTATCTGCAGCCTTCCATATGTTACAGGGACTCTTAATTAAGCTGCTGAATTTGGCATTAGTTGAACTTTCAGTTTACTTTCAAGGAGAGTCATGCAGACAGTTCCAGTCCAAGAGAATAGCAGTTGGGAATAAACTGAGATATTTGGCGAGAAAATGAGGTGGGAGATGAATTTGGTGACAGCAGAGCATTCTTGCTGGAGACTACTATTGGAAATGTACTTAGAATGGCAAGGGAAATTAAAGTTTGTTAGAGTAGCTCTGAAACCAAGCACAGTATACGACTGAAAATAAAATTCTCTTGTCATTGTAGGCAAACTCCAGCTTTGGAGCCTGGCACATGTGAAGTGTACAACAGGTTTTCAAACTAATTTGATCATGTTCCAGATCACAAGAGGTCAAAATTACCCAAGGCTCAGACACATTAATCTTATGGAAATTTAAGACAAACTCTACCCAGCCCCAGTCAGTCTTTACATTTCAGCAACTCTTTCTCCTTTCTTCTTCTGTATTTACTTAGCAGTGCGCTGCAAATGTACTTATATACTTCCTTCACTTAGGTCCTACTTGTGTTTCCTGTGAACTCCATGAGATTGTAAACTTGCCTATTGCAGGAACTGGTACAGCCCTAGCTCAGAGGTCAGTGAGAGGTAGAATGCAAGCAAAAGGAGAGAAGTGATTTGGCTTTGCCTCAGCCTGCTCCTACTTGCCAACTAATGACTTTTCACAATGGCAAAATGTGAAAGAGTGGAAGAAGAGGGGGAGAGTTACTATATGGAGCATGGCAGGAGGAAGATTGGCACCCTTGGGGGGCATGTATGGAATTTAAAACCTGCTCATGCACTCTGGGGAGGGCAACGCAAGGCAAGATAAGTAGAGCCCTAGATAGCCATGGGCCTGTCTTTGAGTTATAATCTGATAAGGTCCTAGTTCTAGGAGGGGAATGAGGAAGAAATTATAATTTTCCTTAGGGAAATCACTTAAAAAAACACCTTGCTCGATTCCATTGTTTATGAGCTCCAGAGCAAGATGCAGTGTGTATATATGTGTATGTATATATAATGTTTTTAAAACTTTATTGTTTATTGCCTTTTCTATCACACGGTACCAGAAAATTTGATAAGTTGCAATTTTTTGTGATTGAAATATGCCACTTAGGTGTTCTAGTTGTTTTTCTACCTAAGATTCACTGTATTCTCAGCATAGGGATGGCAAAAGCTGATAGGAGAATATACTCTCCTTGTCTTTTGAATATCAATAAAAGGAGAGGTTTCTTTACAGCTCTGCAGCTCTTGAATGTTGAATTTTAATATTCTCATCTGGAGTTTCATTTGAACAAATAGCTTTCTTCTCCAACCCATTGTACCAACAATCATTTCAACCTGCAGTTCTCCTCTCCTCTCCCTCACCCTTTGTAGAAACAATTCTTTGATCTTAGTAAGGTTTAGACACAGTTCATTAACTAGTATTTTGTATTTATAAAAATTCAGGTGTGTTGATGAAAACTACTGAAACGAATAAGTCTCGTTGTCCAATTGTAGTAGAGTATCTCGGTTTGGAGTTGATTGTCCAATAGTGTTGTGGAGACTATGACCCGACAAATAGTGTCATTGATTATATGCTATTGCTTACTCATTTATTAGTAAACCCTTTGTGTGGGCTTCATTACTAATTGTTATGTCAAATATCTGTATAAATAAATAATATCTGTTAATCATTGAGATGTTAGTCTTTAAAATGTAATTTTCAGGTTCTAAAAAGCACAAAGATAATGTTGTATCACGTCAGTGTTCTTTGACAGCTTTGGCAGAGCCTTTCTTGAAATTTTTAAAAAAATTTCCATAGGTTTTGGGGGAACAAGTCATATTTGGTTACATGAGTAAGTTCTTTAGTGGTGATTTGTGGCATTTTGGTGCACCCATCACCCAAGCAGTATACACTGAACCCAATTTGTAGCTTTATCCCTCACCCTTCTCCCACCCTTCAGAGTCTTTTTTTGTATGGGACTTTATGTAGGTTAGTGATATTTCTCTCTCCTTGCTCTGCTTGCAGAGAAATGCTGTGAAAAATACCCTGCCCCAGTTTGTGATTATTAAGTGAGGTAAACTTAGAGAACAGCTCATGGCTGGCTGATTTGAATGTGTTTGCCTTGTGACCAGCCTCTGTTCCATGGTGCACACTAGTGCCGGATTGATAGGCCCTCCTGAAAACCCTTTACAGTTGTCTTTGTATTTTATGGCAGGTTATGTTCACAGAAAGTTTTCTGTAAGTCAAAATAATGTAAGTTGAATCTGATTTCTTCACAGAAACAATATTACATTGGGGATTATATCTCTGGCCTAATGCCTGACTTTTTATAAAAATAGAAATAACTATAACTATCATTTTAATCAACTGTTTAATCAGCTGGAAATGATGAATCTGAATACTGTTCAGGAGAAAATTGCCTGAATTATGTTTAAAATCAGTTAACAAGGCATCACAATAACCAGTCACATTAAATTATGTTTAATGAACTGAAGTGTCATAGTAGACTATACAAAGTTTTTTATCATAATCACTGCCTTGTTTTTACTGAAACTAATCAGAAGGTTGTTTTTCTTAAAGCACTTTCTGCAAAGTCAAGGACTTCTCACAGGATTTCTTTTAGTAAATTTTGATAGGGATGCTTCAGGAGACTTTTGGGGGAGACTTTGAGGAGACTTGGCTTTACAGCTTTTTGAGAAACTGAATTGAGATTTTCCTTATGCTTTGCTTTGCTCATTGTAAATACCCTGTAGCAGACACAGATTTTGGAGAATAAGTTATCGGTCTCTCTTCATTTTGATTGTCACCAGAGAAGGGTTAATGATAAAGTGATGGTTGTTGAGATCTGAAGGATTATTATCAGTAGGTAAAGAAGTGGGCCTATTCTGTGTCAAGGGAAACAGTGGAATACGCAGAGACAAGAAGGTGCCTGAGGCTTACCTGGAATGGAAAAAAGGCCAGTGAATTATAATAGAGAAAGAGAAGAGGAGGGCAAATGAAGTTGGGCAAATAGGAGGAAGAGACCAGACTGTGTGTAAGACTTCACAGGTCAGAGTAAGGATTTTAATTTTCAGTTTAAAATCATTGGGAAACCTGTAAAGTGGGGGCTGGAGGAGCAATATGATCAAGTTTTTGTTGCACACGGTTGTTGTGTTGTCCTGGCTAGGTTAGCTCTCAGAGTACTGTGTAGCCATCATTCTTGGCACTTAGCTGATTTCTATGAGCATTTAATGAATATGTGGTCTCCCTTCTCCCTATACTCTAAGCTCCTTGAAGGCAGGGAGTGTGTCTGTTTTTTATTCATCACCCTGTCTCCCGTGCCTTACACATAGTAGGAGCTCAGTAAATATTGGTTGAATGGATGCATCAATTGTGTTAACAGATTTACCTTGTGACCCGCTATTAGGTGAGGGAGTTACTTTTTTATTGATGCGAAATTCACATAACATAAAACTAACCGTTGTAAAGTGAACAATTTATTGGAATTTAGTACCTTTATGTTTTTTATAACCACCAACTTTTACCTAGTTCCAGAACATTTTTATCTCCTAAAAAGGAAACTCCATACTTATTAAAGAGTTACTCTCCATTGTTCCCTTCCCCTAGCTACTGGTAACTACCAATCTGGTTTCTGTTTTTATGGATTAACCTATTCTGCATATTTCATGTAATGGAATTATACAATATGTGATCTTTTGTGTCTGGCTACTTTCACTTGGCATAATGTTTTTGAGGTTCATTCACATTGTAGAACATATCAATGCTTCATTCTTTCTAATGGCTGAATAATATTTCATTGTATGGATATACCACATTTTGTTTATCCATTCATCAATTATGGCCATTTGGGTTATTTCCACCTTTTTGTTTTGTTTTTTGAGACGGAATCTCACTCTGTTGCCCTGGCTGGAGTGCAGTGGTGTGATCTTAGCTCACTGCAATCTCTGCCTCCTGGGTTCAAGCGATTCTCCTGCCTCAGCCTCCTGAGTAGCTGGGATTATAGGCATCTGCCACCATGCCTGGCTAATTTTTGTATTTTTAGTAGAGACAAGGTTTCACCATGTTGTCCATTCTGGTCTCCAACTCTTGACCTCAGGTGATCCACCTGCGCCGGCCTCCCAGAGTACTGGGATTACAGGCATGAGCCACCGCGCCCAGTTGTTTCCACCTTTTGAGTAGTGCTACTATAAACATGCATGCACAAGTTTTTGTTTGAATACCTGTTTTCAATTCCTTTGGACCTGCGCTTAGGAGTAGAATTGCTGGGTCATATGATAATTCTATGTTTAACTTTCTAATGAACTGCCACACTCTTTCTCATAGCAGCTGAATCATTTCACAGTCCTACCAGTGATGTGAGTTCCAATTTCTCCACATCCTTACCAATACTTGTTATTTTCTGTTTTTATTGTTGTTTCTTTAATTCTAACTAGCCTAGAAGGCTGTCATTCATACTTTCTGCAATGCATGAGTGAACTTCCCCTTATTTGCAGGGAATATTTTATTCCTTGGTACTTTATCACATTGTTATTTCACAGTATGAAAATTGAAGTGAAACTCAAAGGTACATTGGACAGAATTGGATTCTAAATTCATGAAATTTGAGTCCAGCAGCATTCTGTTACATTGCTTTCTGAGATAGACCTGCAACTATTAGGGGAACTGCATTTTTTCTCTTATATACTATTTTTAGGATTGAAGAAGTGGTCTAAAGGACTGATCTCACATCCAAAGAAGTTTCTTCTTCTGAACATATGTGTTGGCTAAAGCATTTATCAACTCTTCTGTTGCACGAGTCTTTTGAGAGTTGCCCTGAGAATTATGAGGAAGCCCCATGTAGTCTTATAGCATAACGTTCTCATCATAGGCAATTTTCTATTGATTTGACACATTTGTGTTTTCTACCCTTCTTCTTTTTTTTTTTTTTTTTGAGATAGAGTCTTGCTCTGTCACCCAGGCTGGAGTGCAGTGGCATGATCTCCAGTCACTACAACCTCTGCCTCCTGGGTTCAAGCAGTTCTCTGCCTCAGCCTCCTGAGTAGCTGGGATTACAGGCATCTGCCACCATACCTAGCTAATTTTTGTATTTTAAGTAGAGATGGGGTTTCACCATCTTGGCCAGGCTGTTCTTCAACTCCTGTCCTCGTGATCCACTCGCCCCAGCCTCCCAAAGTGCTGGAATTACAGGTGTGAGCCACCGCGCCTAGCCTCTATCCTTTTCCTTTCCGTTTTTGTTTTGTTTTGTTTTAGTTTAGCTGTGCTCAGCATGCAGGGAGCGGTTGTATTTTTAGTATGACTGGGAACCAAGCTGAGATGTCAGCAGAACATCATAGAATACTCAAGTACACTGACTATATAAATAAGATCATTCAGATTCCTGTCCATCTGAAATAATCAGATTATCAGTCCACCATTAATTTGTCCTCATTAATAATACTAACAAATACAAATGCACTTTAATTTCCATTCTTTGAAGACTGCCTGTATTTCACTGATTTCTGCCATTTTTCTACCCTTAAGTTATAACTATTTGGCAGCATTTAGAATGTTTCACATCATATCTGAGTTTATAAAGTAGAGCAAGAATAGACTTAGAAATGTATTAACAGTTTGCATACACATAAGCTTTTTATAATAATGCAAAGTGGAGTTAAATGCATTGCAATCAGGAGTATTGAATCTTTATGAACATTTAATTTTTGAATACTAGTCATGACTAAGCTGCTTGCATTCTACTAAGCAAAGGTTTCTTAATGAAGAAACCTACAAACCACTGTGTTGTTTCATGATTTAGCTGAAAGCATTTTTTCTGTTTAAAGCATCCTAGGCATTTTTTAATGTTGGCTGTAAATTCTTATAATTGTTCTAGATACCCCCTATGTGTGCTTTAGAAATACCCCATTGCTATTTTCAATCATATATTCGAATAGGACTTCTAACTACTGTTTTTCCTATTTGGTAAAAAACATTTGTTTTGTGGAAAATTGTTTGGTTTTCAGGGTGGTTTGGCTTTTAGTGTAAGTGGTGTTTGTTTTTGTGAAGTCATGCATTTTGAATGTATCCACTGTAATAAAAAATTATTTCAAATGGTTTTTTCTCTCTCTTTTTCTGTGTGTGTGTTTTTTTTTTTTACTTTATAGCTGAAATCCTATGTACAGGTAAGATTTGTATTCTAAGAGGTTTATTAATGTTAAAAATTGCCCTTATGGTAGTTAATGCTAATGTGATTTTACTTGTGATTGTACCTTAGTTGCTGGGACATGGATTTCATTCTGTTTTATCAGAGGAGTAAACAGTTTCCCTAGGGTGACAGGCCCATTTGAAAAGGCATTCATTTTTTCACATTTAAAGATTACCATTAAATAAATTGCTACTGTTGTGTTTTACGTGGGCATCTTAAAAGCCTGAAAGAACCAGTGTACCCTCTAGTGTACCAAAATTAGCACCCTGAAGGAGTTTTATCTAGTCAGTTTGTACATTTTTTAAAAGGCATTATCACATGACCCTTTCCCAAATCTTTGTGACTTTTCATGATGTTTCATTTATTTCTCCCTCCTTTTCTGCTTTGAAGCCTGCATTTTTTTTTTTTTTTTTTGAGACAGTCTCATTCTGTCACCCAGGCTGGAGTGCAGTGGCATAATCTCGGCTCACTGCAAACCCTTCCTCCCTGGTTCAAGCGATTCTCCTGCCTCAGCCTCCCTAGTAGCTGGGATTACAGGTGCCCTTCATCAATCCTGGCTAAGTTTTGTATTTTTAGTAGAGATGGGGTTTTGCCATGTTGGCCAGTCAGGCCTTGAACTCCTGACCTTAGGTGATCTGTCCATCTCGGCCCCTTAAAGCGCTGGGATTACAGTAAGGCTTGAGCCACCGTTTCTGGCCTAAGCCCGCAAATTTTTATTCCACATATATTGTCTTCTCGTGTGTATTAGTCTGTAAATTATTCTTTATCCTGAAACAGGGAGTGGTCTTTTCCTCACCCTTGAATGTTTTGTTTTGTTTTTGGGGGCTAGGCTGAAACGGGGCAAATGATGCAACATCCAAAGCCACATTTCAAGTTTTTTGTGTGTGTGGGGGGGGAAGGAGTCTTGCTCTGTCACCCAGGCTGGAATGCAGTGGTGTGATCTCAGCTCACTGTGACCTCCACCTCCCAGGTTGAAGTGATTCTCCTGCCTCAGCCTCCTGAGAAACTGGAATTACAGGTGTGGGCCACCATGCCTGGCTAATTTTTGTGTTTTTAGTAGACACGGAGTTTTGACATGTTGGCCAGACTGCTCTTGAACTCCTGACCTCAAGTGATCCACTCTCATTGGCTTCACAAAGTGCTGGGATTACAGGCGTGAGGCACTGCACTTGGCCGATCACATTTCAAGTTTTATTGCTAGAATATCTGGCTCCAATAGCTGGGCGCTATGGCTCACACCTGTAATCCCAGCACTTTGGGAGGCCGAGGAGGGAGGATTACCTGAGGTCAGGAGTTCAAGACCAGCCTGACCAACATGGAGAAATCCTGTCTATTAAAAATACAAAAAATTAGCTGGGCATGGTTGCAGGCACCTGTAATCCAAGCTACTCAGGAGGCTGAGGCAGGAGAAGTGCTTGAACCCAGCAGGTGGAGGTTGCAGTGAGCCAAGATTGCACCACTGCACTCCAGCCTGGGTGATAAGAGCGAAACTCCATCATAAAGAAAATTTGGTCCCACTTCCCTCTGCATCATTTTAGATCAGATTATTAGTCAAGTCCTCTTCAAGTTATATATGAAGAAACCAATGCCAGGACTTCCCCAAGACACACACAGACTACTTGGTGATAGAAGGCGATTAGGACCTCCATCTCCTGGTTTCTTACCTCTCTTAATTAAGCTTTAGAAGTGAAAACACCCACCTGGGATCATAACCGAATACTTAATTTTACTTACCCATTTTTGGTATACATGGATAGAAATTGTCACAAATACGACAGTGATCTCACCTCATACCGTTGGGTACTTTGCCAGTATAATTGATTGTGAATACGATTTATTTTTCCTACCAGCAGACTCTTGCATAGATGTAGCCCAGATATGCAGACATGTTTGCTCAGATAAGAGATATATTACAGTAGCATTGCCCAAAACATGTTGTACAGAATGTGTTGTCACTGGAGTTTCCTTGTGGGGAAAAAAAGAGTTCTGTGGTCAAAAAATTTGGGGAAATGCTGACTTACACAAAGTTAAAGAGGTTTCTTTAAGACTTTATGGAGCTTTTACTACATGAGTATGCATTGTGAATAGCCAGGAGGAGGGGGAGGAGGGGTTACAGGAGTGGGCTTCCCCTTTCTCTAAGGAATCTCATTATTAACTTGTTTCTTGTAACTCACTGTGGGGAACATTGAGTGTGGTATCCTGATATTCTTGCCAGTTATCTTACTGTGACGTTCCTAGTTGGCAGTACTCAAAGGCACATTAAAATTTAACAATCTAAACAATTTTTATACGTAAGGCATCACTGAATATTTGTCGTGCTCTTTTTATGCTTCAAGATACAAGTTACAGATTACACTTCAAACATCTTGCTAATTTATATAGTCTCTTTTAAGCATGTTTTAGGAATAATTACAGTCGGATCATCTGTTATATTTATAGCAACATCCAATCTTTATATTGCAAAGAAACTTCAAATCCAAAGCTTTGGGAAGAGGGAAGAGATAGATGATAGAGAGACAGTGTCAATAATTCCAGTGCAGTTCCCAAGTGCCTGTGTGCTCTGTCACAAAGGGAGAAACAAATTCCTATTTTTACTGTCAGGGTGTCAGATCAACAGTTCCAAAAGACTAATAGTGTATGTTATGGACAGCAGCCTCACCTCCATGGGCTCTTGAGTGGCCCTCAGTTGTCATCAGACATGCCACTTGTCAGCCTCCCTTGCCAACTCTAGTCCTTCATGAACAATGAAGAATAGTGGTTTCAAAACCAAGCGCTCTCTGCTAGTGGACCATAACCCATCCTGCCCCTTTAGGCAGGGGTAGCACCAAAATTGCCTATGCTTCTTCTGTAGAGCCAGAAACTTTCTAGCTTTAAATAAAACATTCACATGTGGGTTATGTTTAGGACATTGCCTAGTTCCATGCTGTCCCAGTTGCTAGAGTTTTAATATTCCCATAGTTTGTTAACATCTGCAAACCTCATTTTTTGTTCCTGTGAATGGTATACAGTCATTTAAGTGATTGTTTCTGTTAATCTTGCTGTAAGCAGTCTGGTAGGTTATGTGACCTTATTTTATAGATAAGGAAATGAGGCTCAACTAAGCCATTTTCTCCAGGTCTCATTTTGAAGAAAAAAAAAAAGATAAAAATAATATTTCTCATATCTTTCTTGCTTCCCCTGTCCTCTCCAGATTTTATCCTGAAAGCCTGCCCTATAAGAAGAATTTTTTTTTTTTTTTTTTTTTTTTTTTTTTTTTTTTTTTTTTTTTTAGAGGCGGGAGTCTCACTCATTTGCCCAGGCTGGTCTGGAACTCTGGGCCTCAAGCAAAGCATTTGGGATTACAGGCCCAAGCCACTGTGCGAGATCCAGGAAGAATACCCCCCTCACCCTGAAATCTCTTACTTTTTTCATTTATTCAACTAAGCCATGCTCCACAATGGAAACTTGCGTTTTACCTACTTCTTTTGTTGGGGATGTTAAGAAAAGTTATAGCCTGGATGTGCTATTTAAATTAATTACATTTACAGCTCGGGCAGTTTTTAAGCCAGTTTGCTTGTATGGTATTTTAACAGTTTACTTGCAAAAATGCATTCATTGGTTTTGCTGAACACACTCCAACTTATATTTGAACTGGCAGACCTTTCTAGGAAACTTACTACTTTTATAGTAATTACACTATCACTGAAACAGGAAATAAAACCCTGTTCATGTCATCAGACACCCCTTTTACAATATTTTTTTCTTTTGCTCCAGCCAGAGTTTCTTATCTCTTCTTATACTGTAATAGAAATTCTTCTCTGGTGATCTAGAAAGTAATTTTTGGGTGAGAATTTATCTCTTGTAGGTAATGATATTGGTAAAGGCATTTTTCTCCCTAATAGCAGCTTTTTTCCTTGCGATTGTTAGATATTACTGTTGGTGGCTGAGATAAAACTTTCTTACCTATGAGATATCTAAATAGTGAGAAAAATCTTCCATCTCTAAGGGACTTTTCCACATAAACTGTCTGCTTAGGCCTTGTATATATTTTTGAAGCTTGAATTTACAATATTACAGTCACTCTCTTGGGGTGGGGAAACTCTGTATCATAGCAAATACTTAGATTATGTTAAACTACAACCAAAAGTTCAATTCACCTTTCCTCAGAAGCTTATTGTTTAGCCCCACTTTTTATTGTGGTCCATTTATTGTAGGCAGGGATTAGAAAAGAACTTCCCAAGATGAGGAGAAATTGTTGTGTGGTGTAAGATACTGATATTTTAAAATAATAACACCTTAAAATACAAAAGTTACCAAGGCAAATCAGGTCTTTGGAGGAGAGTAACAAAAAAATGATGAAATAATGGGGCCAAGGCCACTAGAGCACTGCTTTGAACTCTTAAGGAATAGACTGTCCCTTCATGGCTTTCTTTGCTGCCTCCCATGGAAGTACAGGAACTAGGCAAGCCACAGTTGGCCCACTTCCCAAGTTCTGGGAAACTTTACAAGGATCACAGGGGTTGGTACAAGTTGCTTGATAATCTGCAGCATTCTCTCTCAGATTTAGCTGCCATTGTGTTAGCAAATTTCTGCATGTCAGTATGCAGATGGTCCCATCTCTCCCTCCAGCCTCTGAGGTTTGTAATCTATATTTTATTCTGTCTTTTTCAGCTAGGTTGGGCTTTGAGGCCTGGGGCCTGCTTATTCCTGCTTTTTATATGCATGTATATTTTTATCTATTTCCTGAGGGTAATCGTAAATGGTTAGCTGGATTGTCAGCCTCACTGCTCCTATCTTTAGAGTTAAAAATCTCTTTATTTAAAGTTTTAAATTAATTTTCTTGAGTGTTTGGAATGAAAGGCTGTGTGTAAAGATGGGTAGGGTGAAAGTGAAAGGGAACTTCTGAGGCTTTGTATACTTGCTAGTTAAATTTTTGTGCATATTGTCAGGCTTTGGGTTAGGAAAGATTCTATTAATAAGGAAAGTTGAGTTTCTGAGACCCCAAAGGAACACTGAGAGTCTCAGGTTCCTTCCTATAAATGGAAGAACCCAAGTCATTAAAAGATAAAACTCCTGTTAGAATCTTGAATCACAAAAGGTTTACAGTATTTTCGATCCATCAACTTTCTACTAGCCATCCTGTAATGAAGCTGCATTTTAGTCTTTAGAGCCACAATTTCTGTAGCCCTGAAGTTCTTGGAGTAAGGGCATGGTGGAGGAAGGGGGATCAGATTGGGAACACTTAGAATTGATTGTCACTGTTGAAATTAAACTGCTCAGTGGATCAGTTTGAGATAATGAAAGGTCCATTCTGAGCTTCCAAACAAGGCATTGTTCTTAACCAAATCCTCATGATCAGTGCTTTTTCTTAAGCCTTGTGCTTGCTGATTTAGGTGTTTATGTGAGGCTTAATATCCATTTCCTATAGCAGGTTTTATTCAATTAAATATGCTGCCTTTGGGCAATGCCTAATTAGAGAAATTTATGTCTAGGGATAAACTTTGTATATTCAATTGTCCTTTGGTCAGCTGTTTGAGAATTTCAGTTAATATGACCGTAATTAAACTTTAAAGGCAGACAACACAAAATGCCCTATTGGTCTTGCTTCACTTCCTTTGGCTTAATCACTTATAGAAGTTGCAGTAAAAGCAAAATCTGAAACGTGCAATTTTAAGGATCATTTTAGAGTTATGATTGTAAATTACACATCAAGTTTATTCAGCTTTGCTTGTTATAATGGAATGGGCTTGGGAACCTCAGCAATTTGGCCACTGAATACATTATAGTTATTTTAACCAAGAAGCTCAATACACTGGAAATGTTCCCTGGAACTGTAATGATCTCCCTGTACCCCCACCCCTTCAGCCCTAGTGTGGAAATGCTGACTTCTGGGAGCATTTTAATCGACATCTGAAATTTTGATGAAATGCTCTTTCAGTTTTGAATTTGGCCTTTTTAAGACATTATACTGTTCAAAAATATTCCTGCTTCAGAGAATAAAATAGCTTTGGGCTGGAGTGTGGAGAACCGTTTTAAATCATTGCCAAGTCTTCAGATTTTAATAAGAATTTTTTTTGTTGTTGTTCATTTTTGAGACAATACTTTTATTTGCTGTAGTAACTTTCAGAAAGCAGTTTGATGACCAATAAAAATAATGCCGTAACTGCCAGGGATTACATCAGTTTTAAGATTATTTGCTGATAATCCAAGTAGCTTTGCATTGTATCAGGGCCTGTAATTCTCATTATTAATGATCTGAATAACTGAAGGGGGATTAACCACATGCAAAATAAATTATCGAAGGGGAGTCTTTGTGAGCAGCTTAAAATCGTTGGACAGAACAATATTTGAGGGTTATTTGTATTCTTAACCTTTGGAAAGGAAATTGTTTATTTACATTAAAGAAGTAGTGCAAGATTATGGATGGCATACTAAAAATCATAGGATGTTATTTAAGGATGATTACTGTTTGGAAGAGAGAGTCTGTGGCAGTAATTCTCAGCTGTGGTTGCAAATTAGAATTGTCACCTGGGGAGCTTCCAGAAAAATTAAATATTAAATAAAATACCCAGGCATCAGTATTGTGTTTAAAGCCACTGTGTGATCAGGATTAAGAGTCAAAGATCTATGGCTAACTGATAAATTTAAGTCTTCCAGCACCTGGAAAGGATGTAGAGGTAGGCTTTATTTCAGATCCTGTGCTAGCTTTTATAGTGACAGTCTTGTATTGAGGTCTCTATTTTTCTTCAGTTCTTATCTAGTCACTGGTCTGGAGGCAATCAGGAAACAAATTTTGTTTCCAGTGGCTTTTCATTTTCTATGACTAGCAAATACATAGGATTTTAAGATGGTGCCAGTTAAATAATTACTCTGTTAGGTTTTTTATTGAGAGGCCATTTTGGGGTATAAATTACTCGCTTTATTATTTTTTTACAGTATTCAATTTGTACTGTGGAAGTATAAATTAGGAGTACAAAAGGTTGATTTTTATCGTAAGGAAGAAATTTACATTGTTTTCTCTGTTAATTCATAAATTATAAACATACTTTTAATATTTGCCATACTTTATCATGTAGTGTGATGTCTCATTAAAATACAGTAAGTACCAGCATATTTCAAGTTTTAAGAAATGCCGTTCTTAAGGACAATTGAATGGGAAGCAGTTCAGAACAGGATGGACTCCTCTAATGAATTGCAATTCATTATGAGGTGACAGGAATCACACACTCCCACTCCAGACTACACTGCGTGCCATCCAAATGGGAATTTTTAAAATGATTTCTACTTAGCGTTTCTCTGCTTTGGCAAAGACATCTACATTACTCAAAATCAAAGGAAGTAACAGCACTGTTTTAACACTATATCGGCAGCAGGTGGACAATCACGGTAAATTTACATGAGTTCAGCATTGCTTTTTTTTTTTTTTTTTTTTAATGTGAACCAAATATTATTATACGGTTACAGGAAATTCCACCGGATATTGCAAGTTCATAAGCTTTTAGGATGAAACAGGCACGGAAAAGTCACCTACTTCATACTACCCTATCCCCAGTCCTCAGGCACTTCTCAACCCAAACCTGTTTGGGTAATTTTGGAAAATGCTCAGAAGTGGACATTCTGCAGCTTCTTTCAGGCTTCTGTTTCATCATTTAACAACAGTCACTGCCAGGATCTGCACACACATAACCGTAAACCTGCATAGTAATTTCAGTCCATTTTCTCCAATTTAATGGAGGTAGAGGTCACCTAGGCCTTATTCAGAAAAGATTAGAGAGATGATGTAAGAGGAAAGCTCTTAGTAAAACTGGAAATATCATTCAAATGTAGGGAATTCATAAAAATATCAATGTGCCTAAAAAATTGTGTTGTGCCTTGTCCTTTTGTTCTTTGGCACAGACTATAGAAGTCAATTCAGAATTGGGAAAGCACTTGTCCATTTTTAAGTTAATCAGTGGTTGCTGTAATTGAGGGGAAAAATCCATAATGGCATCACACGACATATCTTACTTCACTGATTCTCTAACTCCTTTTCAACTTGTAGAATTAACTAAGAACTTGTATAAAAGGTAACTCTGCCTCATTTACTGTACAGCCACTTCTTGATTGTGTGAAAAACTAAACAGCCATATGAATATTAAAGGTTGCAAATGACAATGTATATGTGGACTTGACATTTTCTGTGATTCAAATTGGTATGTTATAAGAGTCAGGTCTGTTTTGGAGACCACAGAGAGGCCTTAACCTGCAACAGAAGGTGGGAGCTGGGGTGAAGCCAAATAAACTATACATCTGGCAGGTGCATATGCTTTCACTTTAAGTTTTACAAAGTGGATATTATGGAAAATTTGGTGCTCTTACCTATAAGCTGTGTCAGAACTTGTGTATTACAATTGCAAACAGAGAAGTAAGTCGCTAAATCAAAGCTATCACTTGGTGAAAATATTGTTGGTTTTTAGGAACTGTGTGAAATTTTACCTATGAATCATTTACTCTTAGTTTGCGGAGGACCTTGGACAATCAGTTGTTCTAATGCCTTGTCTTTGAGCAGGCAGATAAATAACTAAGCTATCTAGCATAAATACTTACTGACTTTTTCCAGGTCTCCAGGGATCCCACAGATTCCCTTAGCATATGCCAGGGTAGCTTTCCAGAGTTACATACAGCCTGAATCTCTCTCCTATTTCAGTTTGTCCCAGTTACTTGTTGCATGATTCTCTACAAATTTTGAAGGCAATATCATAAGCCTAAATGAAAATGCAAGGCAAGGAGGTTTTATCTATACTTTGGGGTGATTTTTATTTTTTAAAATAGAGAAATTCTTTTCTATATAATGTCTACCTAAGATGCACAAATTCAGACTGGAATACATTCGGACATTGTAGATGATTGGAAGACTACAAGTTCTTAGTAGTCTTGCTTAAAATGATTACTTTGAGAGTGGGATTTAATCTTTGACCTTTAAATAGATCATTGAAAGGAAGGAAGATCTTTGTGACTACATATATTAAAACATTTTAGGTTGGGGAATTATATTTCTAAAAAATAATGGGAATATATAAATGGATATTGGTTTCTATCATACATCCTTTGACTTAAGTATGAGGTAAGTCTCAGATATGGTCATACAGTACCATAAAAGGAGACTGTCTTAAACTTATGTAAGAAAAGGGTATTATCCTGATTTAAGCAAAGAGAGTGAGGCCTCAGCAGAATTAAAAGAGTGGGATAAAATGGAGCCAAATCTTGAAACTTTTAAATTCAGTGAGTCTACTTATTAAAAATGTAAAAGGGGCATGAGAAATATATTGTGTGAAATGGGACTTTACAACAATAAGGCTCTGAGAGATTGCAAAATACACTCTATCCTATAAAGCCAAATAATTACAGTTGCCTTGTACAAAAAGTTGATCA
>NW_016107577.1:1333945-1340559 GCF_001604975.1 Cebus imitator | reverse complement strand
TTTTGTGTTTAGCAGTAATCTTCATTGTGCTTTCTGTTCTCTAGTAAGGTAGTTGGCAAGGTTGTCCTCAGTAGCTGCATAATAAATGAACTATTCCCAGTTCTTTCTTAAGTTAATGTGTTGCTAGTGAAGGTTATGATTAAGATTAATTTGAGCTGTGGATGAAAGAAAAATGATTGGCAGTAAAAATATTGTTTCTCTAGGATACTTTCTTTAATCATTTTAGAATTGCACCGTTGACCTCAGAACAGTTGGTTCAAGCAACACTTTTGGTAATCTTTACTATGTCAGCAAGTAAGAGCTTAGTGGATTTTGAATTTCCTAACAAGATTTTCTCCTATCCCTACTACTTTCTCCCCAGATTATAGCCCAACATGCTTAGACAAGAATCCTGGGCTTGGTAGAAGTGTGAAGAAATGTGATGAAAAACTGATTTTTTTTCCTTTTCTCTTGGTCAGTGTGCTGGAGAAGAGAAACGAGTTGGTACACGCACAGTGTTTGTTGGCAATCATCCAGTTTCGGAAACAGAAGCTTACATTGCACAAAGATTTTGTGATAATAGAATAGTTTCATCTAAGGTAAGTTTTTGTTTTAACTCAATAGATGTTCATATAGTGAATGAGATAATGCATTTATTCTAATTTATGCTCCTGAGGACACTGATGCATTTTTATATGTGTACATGTATGTGCACTTATACAGATCATATACTATGGTAAGTATTCCTCTGAAAGACAGTTTATTTAAAAAAATCACTTTGCTTGTTATAGGTGAAAAATCATTCACTTGCCTTCCATTACGATTCACAGTGCTTGTTGATTATGTGTATTACTTTAAACCTTAAAGTGTGCTAAAAATAGGAATTATTTACTTGTGCAAAGCTTCCTGAATTACCCTTGAATGGCTGGACTAGGATATAAATGATTTGCATTCTTTTGGAGAGAGCTGTCCTGGAATGACTTTATTTGCATCTCTTTCTAATTCCCCTGCCAACCTCTCCACCTCCCATCCCACTTCTCAAATATAAATACGGTCTTATGTCCCAAAGGGTGCATGCTGCGCAGTACACTCCTTCACCTGTGATCTGTTAAGAGTTAAATCACTGCAGCTGTGTCACTGTTTGAATACATCTTACTTCAGCATAGTGTAGGACTAAGAGCATTGGCCTGGAAGTCTGAACACCTGTATTTAAATCCTTGCCCAACCACTTACTAGTTGTGTCATATTGGCCAAATTAATCACCCTGAGTCTAAATGTCCTCATTGGTGAAATGGGGCTAATACTCTATGTGTGAAACCACTTCTTATAGCTCCTATTACCCAGTAGTCATCATTCTACAAGTGTTATTTAGCTAATCTTTATCTCTGGCTGACCAGGTTAGGTGCTAGGTTAGCCTACTGTCATCTCTTGTAGAATGGAATAGATCTTGAAGATATTCCTCACTTCCTTATGTGCCCTAGCAAGACAGAGATAAAAGTTGGTGACATTTGGTTCACTGTACACTTGTAATCACTTAGAACTTCAAACACAAAATTAGGCCCTTCTTTAAAAATATACAACATTTTGTTTTTCAAATATGCATTTAATTTCTCATTTGGGTGGTGATACAGTAGTGATTATGTTTAGCCAGGAGATTAACATGTAAAGTATGGTCAGGACAGGTGAAAATTTTGTTGCCTGCCTAACGGGCAGATCTGTAGGCCTGCAGAACATTTTATTTCGGATAAAAATGTCTATTTCCTGTTAATCTTATACACTTGTGGCAGAAATTTTATTCTCAGCCAGAGGTTTACATATTTGTGCCTGAAATAGTGAAAAGATCTTTTACTGGAAATTTCGATTCACCTTGTAGCCAATTAAATGGTCGGTAGTAGTCCTTTGATTCAGGATTGTGGACTTACAGAGCTGAAAGGTCTTAAGAGGTTATCTTGTTCAATTTATTGACTTTACAGATGGAGAAACCAAAGCCAGAGAAATATAGTGACACAGTCACCAAACAGAGTTAGTAATAAAACCAGTAGTAAAGCTACTTTATCAGGTCTAGTTGCTCTGAATAAAGAGCCCTTTTTACATCATTGTGCTGTTTAGATTCCTTCCTCATTTTTTTTCTCTCCTCTTGCATTGTGCTTGACATGGGGTGACAGCTCAAATGGTAGCTGCTATTGTTATTTGTGTTTCTGTGATTATTATTACCATACTGAGTAGTACTATTGATTTCCTCAGGTTCATGTGTTCTGAATGTGTGGGATACTTCTAAATGGAGGCCTTCAGGTCTACTCCATAAAGACCAACAATTTTATAATTTGACTTTTTCTTCCTCACATTGTCTTGGCTGTTGTATTTATACCAGAGTTTTTAAAAAGATTATTTTTTCAAAATATACTGTTTATAGAATATGTTAGCTGTCTTCCAACTTTGTAGCAAGTGTTGATTTTCTTTCTCCACCCTTCAATCATAAGAATAACTATCTTAATTGAATGCTTCTTTTGTTTGCAAATACCATCAGTAATGTGTCATTATAAGTGTTGTTAAGGCCCAGAACACTGAAGACAAACATTTTGACCTACTTTAAATTTTATTTGCTTATAAAATTAGTGCTCTTTTTTTTTTTTTTTTTCTCCTAGGATCACAAATACTTTCTTTAGAAAAACTTGTCCTCTACAGTCTCACAACTTTAATGTGCTCTGCAGGGACTTTGGAAATCACCAGAATTTTGTAGCTGGTGCAAAACTTGGAAATTCCCTTCTTTAGCAAAAGGAATATTGATTGTACTCTGCTGTGAATTTTAGGATCTTTAGTTTCCATCATGTTTATCTGTTGTGTGTTTTTATTCTTTAAAAATTAAAAAAAAGTTAAAAATTTTTTTCGTACTTTTAGTAGAGATGGGGTTTCACCATGTTGGCCAGGTTGGTCATGAACTCCTGGCCTCAAGTCATCCCCTTGCTTCAGCCTCCCAAAGTGCTGGGATTATAGGCATGAGCCACTGCGCCCAGCCTTTTGCCCAGCTTTAATGGGGTCGATTTTTTTATTATTATTATTTGCATTCCTTGTAGATTGTGGATATTCATCCTTTTCCAGAAGCGTAATTTGCAAATATTTTCTCCCATTTTATACATTGTCTGTTTACTATTGAGCATTTCTTTTGCTGTGCAGCTTTTTAGGTCCCATTTATTTTTGGTTTTTGGGCATTCGCTTTTTTGTCTTCGTCATAAATTATTTGCCTAGGCCACTGTCCAGTAGAGTTTTCCCTAAGTTTTCTTCAGCAGTTGACTGCCTTTTAAAAATTTGTATTGATTGATTGATTGAGACGGAGCCTTGCTTCGTTGCCCAGGCTAGAATGCAATCTTGGCTCACTGCAACCTCCGCCTCCCAGGTTCAAGCAATTCTCCTACCTCAGCCTCTTGAGTAGCTGGGATTATAGGTGCCCACCACCACACCCAGCTAATTTTTTGCGTTTTTAGTAGAGACGGGGTTTTACTGCATTGACCAGGCTAGTCTCAAACTCCTGACCTCAGGTGATCCACCTGCCTCTACCTCCTAAACTGCTAACTTTATTATTACTTTAAGTATCTACTACTTTATTTTTATCTCTTTCTTTTTCTTTTTTGCTGCATTCATACACATTAGAAAAAGTTATTTGTAGTCTTAGGTTCCTCATCAGCATTTTTAATGCTAAATCATCAGCATTTTTAATGATAAATTGGAAATCTTGGGTAAAACAGAACTGATAAAAACAAAGTTCTAAAGCTACCTTTTGCTTAAGTGAAATAATTGAATCTCAAAGCTGAGATTCTCTTCTACTTTCCTCTTTTGGGAAATTTGCTTAGTAAGTTTATAAGATTTTGGTTTCAAATTAGATGGCACATACTTGAGCCAGTGACCCACAACTTTTTCACATAATTTTCATCTTTAGTGACCACACTTGTGTACAGATTATTTAACCCACTACAAACCAGATATAAAATGCATTGTATGTACTGGGAAAGCTGGCGTTACCCCCTCCCCTCCCCTCCCCTCCCCTCCTCTCCCCTCCCTTCTTTCCTTTCTTTCTTTCCAGATAGAGTCTCCTCTGTCACCCAGACTGGAATGCAGTGGCACAATCTCAGCTTATTGCAACCTCTACCTCCTGGTTCAAGCAATTCTCCTGCCTCAGCCTCCCAATAGCTGGGATTACAGATGCCCACCACCACGCCTGGCTAATTTTTTGTATTTTTAATGGAGACGGGGTTTTGCCGTGTTGGCCAGGCTGGTCTCCAACTCCTAACCTCAGGTGATCCACCAGCCTCAGTGCCCAGCCCAAAGCTGGTGTTTTCTGTAGAAATAGTTTTAAACATGTTCTACATGGGCTACTTTTTAAGTTTATAGTTGCACTTAAAGATAGTATAAAAGAGGCTGGGTGTGGTGGCTCACACCTGTAACCCCAGCACTTTGGGAGGCTGAGGCAGATGAAGTTCAAGACCAGCCTGGGAGATGGTTCACAGGGAGAGCCCATATCTACAAACAATACAAAAATTAGCCAGGGATGGTGGCGTGTGCTTGTAGTCCCAGTTACCCAGGAGGCTGAGGTGGGAGGATTGCTTGAGCCCAGGAGGCAGGGGCTGCAGCGAGCTGGAAATGCATCACTGCACTCCAGCCTGGGTGACAGCGTGACACTCTGTTTCAATAAATAAATAGATAGATAGTATTTAATGATGTCTCCAAGTAAGAACTAACTTGTAACAGAAACGGAATTCTCATCATTGTGTCTAAAAAACTGTTATACATATTTTCTTTTTGTTATTAACTTTTTTTTGCCCTGGAGGTCGTGCTTGAGATAACATTGTTTTTGGTTTGTAACAACTGACCCAGCCGGAGAGTCTACTTTTTAGATAAACAAGTTAATTGAATAACTTGATGTATATGGCTGAACTAAATTTTACTTTGAGTTAGACAACTCTGAAAAGTAGACTTCTTGGTCTGCATTAAAATATTACATTTGTATTGTAATAAAAAAGATGTGATAGAAAGAAACTAAGTTTACCTTTTAGTTAAACCAGTAGAGTAAATGGCTGGGGCACAAGTTTGAGTAAAGATTTCTTGTATACTTTCTATGTGCTAAACTATGGTTCTAGCTATTGTTCTAGGCACCTGTGGTAAGGAGGCATGTGACATGCTCCCTGATCTCTTAATAGCTCATGACCCGATGAAGGAGAGAAGAGGGTAGTCATTTCCTATGAAGGGAATAATTAGAGCAGTTCATTTGATAAGACAGCAGCAGTAAACTGATAGTTGGGACTTAAAAACGACAACACCAAAAAAAAGTATTCCCTTTTGATGTGTTTATGTCACCTTTCACAGATGACTCTGTCTTTAATGCTTATTTGAATAATTAAAAACTCTTTAATTTGGGAACACAAGGGTAACATACCAGAAGCTCAGCCATTAGCTTCTTGTTGGAGTTTACCTTATTGTTTTAGAAAGTTGATTTTAAGTAATTGGGACAGTTAAAAATGCTGGTCTACCCTGTATCAGCTTCAAAGTGACTGGATCAGTGGTTTTGAATGGTTTCTATTTTTGGTCACAAGCTACCTTGGGAATCTCATGAAAAATGTGGACTTTATTCTTCTCAATGATGCATACCCATGCACAATTCTGCATTTATTTTAAAATTATTTTCCCTAAGGCACTTCTTGGACTGTAGGATAGAACCTTTTCTAAGTTGGTTATTGGTTGTAATGCAGCTGTTCTACTGAATCTATTTGCTTCCTTTTGTCTTTTTTCTCTCAGGATTCTCTAAATTTTGAGCCCATAAGCCTTTTTAAACTGAAAGGTTATTAGTAAATTCCCATACATTATGTCGAGCAATATGACTTGGCTTTTCAGTCACCTTATTAAAGGATATATTCTCACATATTATGCACATAATTGGGATGAAGATCACTCAACTGTAAATTTAGCCCTTTTGGTAAAGAAACCTTTCTTTCTAGTGTCTGGTCTTACTAGGTCATCTCAAAAATTCAACTTTTTCTGGTCACTTTTAAGTGCTTCAGTCCTTGAGCTTAAGGTATCAGGTACAAAGTACGTATGGCTTGACAGTTGGCCTGAGTACTCAGCTCACTGAGTACTCTTCTTCTGACCATGTGTTAATTTAGTATGAAACTTTTATTACCTATTGCCAATTACCAAAGCCCAGCCCAGAGTGGTATGTTGTTGATTAAAATGAAAGCCCTCCACGTCCCAGGGTTATATATACACCTTCCTAGCTGTCATGGAAATTAGAGGTACTCATAAGGACAGAGTGACTCATAGGGGTATCTGTTATAATCATCAAGACTCCAGAGGTTAGTTGAGCCAGGAATTAATGTGTCCATTCATTCCTCTAATTAATTAATTTTTATTTTATTTTATTTGTTTTATTTGTTTGTTTTTCTGGAGACAGAGTCTTGCTCTGTAGTCCAGGCTGGAGTGCAGTGGTGTGATCTTGGCTCACTGCGGCCTCCGCCTCCCGGGTTCAAGTGATTCTCGTGCCTCAGCCTCTTGAGTAGCTGGGACTACAGGCATGCACCACCATGCCTGGCTAAGTTTTGTATTTTTAGTAGAGATGAGGTTTCACCATGTTGCCGAGGCTTTTTTTT
>NW_016107577.1:1323927-1333890 GCF_001604975.1 Cebus imitator | reverse complement strand
CACTCTGTTGCCTGGGCTGGAGTGCAGTGGCGAGATCTCAGCTCACTGCAACCTCTGCCTCCCAGTTTCAAGTGATTCTCCTGTCTCAGCTGCCCGAGTAGCTGAGATTACAGGTGTGTGCTACCACACCTGGCTAAATTTTGTATTTTTAGTAGAGACGGGGTTTTGCCATGTTGGCCACACTGGTCTCGAATGCCTGACCTCAGGTGATCTGCCTGCCTCGGCCTCCCAAAGTGCTAGGATTACAGGTGTGAGTCACTGTGCCTGGCCATTCAAATAATTTAGTGTCTACCTTGTACCAGGCACTGTGTTAAGTGTTGGAAAAATGTAAACAATACAGGTGAATAACCTGCCCCTATAGAACTCAGTGCTTATTGAGAGAGAAACTTTAATTTAAAATGTACACATATATAATTCACTATAATGAGTGTTATTAAGTAAGTATATATAGGATGACATGAGAACACATAACAAGGAACCTAATTTGGATTGGGTTCGGAGAAAGCAACGGTATGAGACTAGATGACTATTGTAATGCTTAGAATGAAAACTTTATTTCTTGAAAAGGTTTTTATATACGGTGTCTCTAAATATGTGCTTATGCGTATGTGTGAGGTTTGTATTTCAATGAGTTGGACATACTAAATATCACTTTATATGATAATGTGGACCCGTAATCGGTCATTACTATTAAGATTTTTCAAGCTTCCGTCATAACAGTGTTATTTTTTCTTCCTCTCTTATAGTATACACTTTGGAATTTTCTCCCAAAGAATCTGTTTGAACAATTTAGAAGAATTGCAAATTTTTATTTTCTCATAATTTTCCTTGTACAGGTAAGAGCTCCTTAAACAGCCACTTAACATTGAAACTTGATTGCTTCAAACAAATTTTCAATCCATTTCTAACCTTAAAATGCCATGTAATAAAAAAAAGACATTCCAGAGCTTATTATAATATGACTTCTTAAAAAAGTAGAAACATAACATTTAAAGATGATCATTTTATGGATTTCTAAAGTGGTATTTTTGATAGAAAACCTGTTGAGATTTTATTTCATTATTTTCTTTGAAACTTTCATATCTTTGCTCTTCCTAGGATGATGTGTATTGTGTACCATTAAATGAAATAGAATATATCAAAATTGAAAATAGTTCAAACTAGTAGCTTTATCTTATTACATACCAGTTTCAGCTTAATTGGAAACTTCTCACTCATCTTCCTGATTACCATTTTTGCTCTCCCTCATTCATTTACTCACTTTAAGGGTGAGAGTCTAGTAGATTAATCTGCTTCTCTGTATTTTTTCTACTGTTTTGCGTTTTAAATTTTAGACAGTTTAAATTGCATCTTTCATCTTTGAATCTGTAAGCTATTAAAATCTTTTCCTCGCCATAATTATCCCTGAAAATTTTACATTAAAGGTACTTTTTTTCTCTTTTCATTTTTTAAATGAAGCAGAAAAATCCCAATGAAATTGCTCAAATGACTTGTTGATGTTAAGTGCTTCTGTTTACTCACTTTAAGGGTTTGAGTAAATGGTGCTATAATTGAATTTAGCCTTGCTACTTAACATCTATCTGGGATATAATATGGGCAAGAGCCTATTTTAATCATGAATGATGGAAGATTTGAAAAGGAGCTCCTCTGGATCCATGGTCAGATGTCTTACGAACAGAATAAACTACCTCGAGGATTCTGCTTGCAAGAATCATTCTACTTGGTGGGCAGTGCATTTCATTTCAATTCAGCAAATGTATGCTACTCACCCACTTACTGTGTGCTATGCAGCAGGACAGACAACGAAAATGGTAGCAGGTGCAATGAAGATCAAGATACAGCTTTTCTACGCTTAAGGAATTTATGCTATAGCTAAGAAGACCAGTCACATAACAGTTATGTATTCACTTAATGTAGTACAGCCATTCAAGAAGCATGAACAAAATGCTTTGGGTATACAGTGTAAGTTATCATTTTTTTCTCCCCAAGAGGAATTTGAGAAATCTTCAGAAAATAGATGGTATCTGAATGGAGCCTTGAAGGATTAGAAGGAGTTTACCTGGTGGAGAATGCCGAACTGGTATTTTGGGGACATGGAAGAGATTGCCTAAATCGACAGAAGCATGTAGAAGCCTTGTGTACATGGAAGTATATGTTGTATCTACAACACACGTGTATGGCAGGGGCAGGCCTGATGGAAGGTTGGAGATGAGAGTCAACAAGTTGTGAGGGCAGATTGTACTCATGACCATCTTCCCTTAAATCTAGTTCTCGTTCAGTATTTCCCGTCTCAGTGAATGATGACAACATCCACCTAGGCATGCTAACCTGATACTTGGGAGGCATCTTTAATAAGCACTTACCCTCTAACTCCTGCCATTTTTCCCTCCTAAATATTTATAGAACTTATTTCCATGTCTGCTAACACTCTAGTCCAAGCCATCATCTTTCACCTAGATTACAGAAATAGCCTCCTAAATTACCCTGCCTTCACTTTTGTTCCCTTCTAATTCATCTTCCACAGAGCAGTAAGAATGATCTTTTCAAAATGCAGTTCTGTTCATGTGACTTTTCCTTGTTTAAAACTTTCAAGGATTTCCTGTTATTTGTGGGATAAAGAATGAACAGCTTTCTTTGGCCTAGAGGGCCCTGCACAGACTGGCTCCTGCCTCCCTCTCCAGCCCCATCTCACACCACACTCCCTCTTGGCACTGGCTTCCTTTATTTCCCAAACACCTGCGTATACTGTTCACTGTGCCTAGAAAACTACCTTTCATCTAGTTAACTTCTTTTTACCCTTCAGACCTCAGCATCTACATACTTGTTTTACTATCTGATTTTTCCTATAAGCTGCCAGCTACATGAAGGCAGGGACTTGTCTTCATCTTGTTTAAAGCAGTCTATCTAGAGCTTGGCTGATAATAGCACAAGGGCTGACAGAATGGTGCTTAGCAAATAGGTGGTAAGTGAATGGCTATATTTCAATAAAGGGGTTAATCTGAGCTGGGATAAAAACTATGCCTGAATTTAGGACTATTTGTTAAACTGTCATTTGGTTTGCTTTTGTTTTAATGAAAATTAATATTTACCCTACTACTGGAATGTGTTTCGTCTATGTTTCTGTTTGAAATGTTTGCAGCATGTAAAATGCTGCATATGAGTTAATAACTAATTTTCATTTTCCTTTCAATTTAATTTCTTTACCTAGGTCACAGTAGACACACCAACTAGCCCAGTTACCAGTGGACTTCCACTTTTCTTTGTTATAACTGTTACAGCCATTAAGCAGGTAAATTTCCTACTTATACTTGCAACTGCATTTCATTGTTAGAATTTCATTGTCAAAGGCCCCTTTTCATATTTATATACAGTGGGCATTATCTTCTATGGATTTACTTTTATTTTATTATTTATTATTTTTGAGACAGGGTCTCACTCTGTTGCCCAGGCTGGAGTGCAGTGATGCGATCTCGGCTCACTGCATCGTCCACCTCCTGGGTTCGAGCAATTGTCCTGCCTCAGCCTCCCGAGTAGCTGCCACCACGCCCAGCTAATTTTTGTATTTTTAGTAGAGACAGGGTTTCATCATGTTGGTCAGGCTGATCTCGAACTCCTGACCTCAGGTGATCTGCCCACCTCGGCCTCCCAAAGTGCTGGGATTACAGGTGTGAGCCACCATGCCTGGCTAGATTTATTTTGTATTTGTTACTTGTTGAAAACCTATTAAAATGATAGTAAAGCACATCCTTAATATTTCCTTGTTTTCTCTTCAATATCTGTGTGAGGGGATGTAAACGTAAAAGAAAGCAGGTAAAAGGTATAGCCCAGTCAGGAAATAGGAGGTAGATTTTTAATGCACATTAATTGTTTCAGTGTGGTATGTCTGTGAAAAACTGCCATTTTTGTGGATTTTTAAAATTGTTTTTGCCTATAGCAGAGAACTCAAAGAATAATTTTATTGTTTTTTTCCTGATACTGCTGCAGAAGGTAGTAGATAGAGGGGACATTTCCTGGTTTTTTTTTTGTTTTTTTTTTGTGTGTGTGTCAGAGCTGATAGACTGCCACAGATTGTGATAAGGATGTCTTTGAAGTGTTTTGAACATTTTGTATGCTAGTATGTTTGAAAAATTCCAGATGAAAATAGAAACAGAAAACTGGGGGTGAAAGGGTAGATTAACAGTGTTAATCATGTGTTGTGTCTGTCCACAGGATCTGACTGTTTACAAACATACTTTTAGATGATACTTAACAAAGAAAATGCTTTTAAAAAGGATACCAAAGAAGCTTGCAAAAAAAAAAATCATCTTAGCAGTACTGGGAACAAGATTACCTTTCCTCTTGGGGTTATCTGGTCTTATATCTTGCCTACCAGGAACTATAAGAGTATTTTATCAAGTGTTCAGTTGCAAAATAAAGACTTTTGGAATGTTCTTTCCCTTAGGCTGGTAGGATTATCTTCTTTAACATCATAAAATTGCTGGTTCCAAGAATAGCATGTGTGGTTTTCAAAGGCTTTTTTACTGATTCATTCTACTCCCAATACTGGTTCATGTTAGGGCCTTTATTTCTTCACCAGCTTCACAGAATGTACCCTATAAAGTGATAGCCTAATATTGTCATAAAGAGGACAGAAGAAGAATAGATATAGCACCTGAGGGGAAAAAAGTGGGGGGAGGTGATGAAGAGATTTTTCAAACAGTTGTATTTTAAAAGGTACAGACATCATTACAATGAACAAGGCAAAGGTATATAAAAAATGAGAGGAGGTCATGCTCAAACAAATGAACATCCTCCTTCTTTAGATCTCCTGGCTTAAATCTACTTGAGATGAACAGTCCAAAGTAAAATGAGTCATTACATCTTTCTCTGATTACTTTTAACTATAAAAAATGGATACCTATCACTTCTCGGCCTTTTGGCTAAGATCAAGTGTAAAAATGGATACCAATTTGTATTTTTTTTTTTTTTATCACTAAGTCCGTTGAAAAGTTTAGCTGTTGATCTCTAAAACTTATCATAGCTTCTCTGCCAAAACAATCCTAGCTTGCCTTTTCTATTCTTTGTGGGTGAGAAATAATTAAAATACTCCCTTGGAGATGATTACTCGAACAGTCTACTACAGCATGTACAAAGATTATATGTAAGTGATTATGGCTATAAGAAAACACAAACCCAGGACAATCTTTTTTCAAATTAAAAAGTAGAGAGAATTAACATTAATTTGAATAAGACTACAATTAGAATCAATCATAGTCTTTCACACATACAAAATAGTAAGTCTCCAATGCTTGTGTTTTCATTAATGTTTAAAGAATGGAGAAAACTTAACACTGTATTTTACTTTTAACTACAGTTAAAAGTGATCAGAGAAAGATCTAATGGCTCATTTTACTTTGGACTTTTCATCTGAAGTAGATTTAAATAAAGCTATTTACCTAAGGGGTATTTTGAAAGTATATCTCAGATTTGCTATTAAAATATACAGCATTGTTTCTTTAACAGACTGAGTTTAAATTAATGCTGTAAATATAAATATCTACTGTTGACTCGGGAGGATACAGAAATTTATTAACAACCTTATTCAATATCTGAACTCTATTATATAGTTATTTTTATCTTTCAGGGATATGAGGATTGGCTGAGACACAGAGCTGACAATGAAGTCAACAAAAGCACTGTTTACATTATTGAAAATGCAAAGCGAGTGAGAAAAGAAAGTGAAAAAATCAAGGTATTTTTTCTTAGTCCACTCCTTTTTTCTTTAATGGGAAAAATACACCATTTTTAAGTGTATAATTTAGTGTCATTTAGTACTTCATAAAGTTTTGCAACCATTAACTCTATCTAGTTCCAGAACATTTTCATCATCCAAAAAGGAAACCCTACACCCATAAGCAGTTACTCCACATTTCTCCCTCCTCCCAGGCCCTACCAATACTAACCTTCTTTCTGTCCCTATGGGTATATGTATTTTGAATATTTTATATAAATGCAATTATATACTATGTGGCCTTTTTGTCGAGCTTCTTAGGTTTATCTGTATTACAGTGTATATCAGTATTTCATTCCTTTTGGTGGCTGAATAACATTTCATTTTGTTTATTCATCAGCTGATGGACATTTGGGTTGTTTCTACCTTTTGGCTGCTATGAATTGCTATGAACATTGAATTACAGTTTTTGTTTGAACGTCTGTTTTTAATTCTTTGGGGTATAAACCTAGGAGGAAAATTGCTTGGTTATATTATAATTACGTGTTTAACTTTTTAATGAACCACCAAACTATTTTCCATAGTGCCTGTATCATTTTACATTCCCATCAGCAATATATGAGAGTTCCAAGGTAGTATTGTTTGTTTACAATCTCAGGCTATTATTTATTCCAGTTAATTATTGTTTATTATTTACACAAGACCCCTGTCAAATAACATTTTTGACTTGTCCATGTCAAACACTAATTTTTTGGCTCTCATTAGATTTTTGTCAGTTGCAAAATTATATATTTAGAGCAGTTTTAGGTTCACAGGAAAATTGAGCAGAAAGCATAGAGAGTACCCATAAACCCACTGTTCCCAAACATATTTTCTCTGGCTGTCAACATCTGACACCAGAATGGTACATTTGTTACAATCAGTGAACCTATTTTGGCACACTATCACCCAAAGTCCATAGATTACATTAGGGTCACTCTTAGTGTTGTACATTCTGTGGGTTTTGTCAAATGTAGGATGCATATCCACATATCTTACATTTGTATATATGTACATATGTATCCATTGTAGTATCATGCCAGGATAGTTTCACTGCCCTAAAAATCATCTGTTCTCTTTTTGTTCATTCCTATTTTCCCCCTAACCCATGGCAACCAGTGATCTTTTTTGCTGTCTCTATAGTTTTGCCTTTCCTAGGATGTCACATATTTAGAATCATACAGCCTTTTCAGATTGGGTTCTTTCACTTAATAATAGGCTTTCAAGTTTCTTCCATGTCTTTCTGTGGCTTGATAGCTCATTTGTTTCTAGTGATGAATAATATTTTATTTTCTGGATATACCATAGTTTATCCATTCACCTACTGAAGGGCATTTTAGTTGCCTCTGAAATTTGGCAATTATGAGTAAAACTGCTATAGACATTGTTTGCAGGTTTTCATTTGGACGTATGTTTTCTGAATAAATGCAAAGGAGTGCTGAATTGTATAGTAAGAATATGTTTAGTTTTGTAAGAAACTTTCTGCCTTCCAAAGTAGCTGTATTGTTTTGTATTCCCACCAACAAGGAATGAGAGTTCTTGTTTTTCCACATCCTCACCGGGTTTTAATGTTGTCAGTGCTTTGTATGTTGGCCATTTTAATAAATGTGTAGTACTTTCTCATTTTTGTCTTAATTAGCATTTCCCTGATAACATATGAAATGGATTTTGTTTTCACAAGGTTCTTTGCCATCTGTATATCTTCATTGATGAGATGCTGCTCAGTTTTTGCCCATTTTTGAAGCAGGCTGCTTTCTTATTGAATTTTAAGAGTTCTCCATATGCCCAACGGTAGTTAAATTTTCTTGCAACTTCTTATAGTAATGGATGGGAGGAAGACTACAGAGTGGGAAGGTCACCAGTGTTTGACATATAATGCTTTCCTTTTTCTACTTTTTCTTTTCTCTATTCTCTACATCCTGGTCGAGGGGGAACTTGTGCTTAACTAGATTAGGTTAAGATCTGAAGTTTTTGAAACAATTGTAGAAACTCAGCATCATTAATCAGCATAAGAACCAAAGGCAGTCTGAGTACAGTGGCTCATACCTGTAATCCCAGCACTTGGGAGGCCAAGTTGGGTGGATCACTTGAGTCTAGAGTTGGAATCCACCCTAGTCAACATGGTGAAACCCTGTCTCTACAAAAAGATAAATACAAAAAAATTAGCCAAGCATGATGGCTACTTGAAAGGCTGAGGTGGGAGGATCCAAAAAGTTGAGGCTGCAGTGAGCTGAGATCGAGTCACTGCATTCCAGCCTGGGTGACAGAGTGAGACCTTGTCTCAAAAAAAAAAAAAAAAAAAAAAAAAAAAAAAAAAAAAAAAAAGAAAAAAGAAAAGAAAAAAAAAAAAGAAAACTCCAAGGCAGCCTAGATTCATAGCATCCAATCTGTTGCTCCTTGTACACTACATAAAATTGCAAAGCAGGCAAAGGCCTCCTACATCTCTCCCTTTCTCTCATTTCCTCTTTCGGATTTTGGTGACACTACCCCACAACCCTTTACAAAGGCTCCTGTCTTTCACTTTCACTCCACCAAGCTTTTTGCCTTGAGGCTGAACTCAACCAGGTATAATCTTGTTTAAATAAATGCGAAACTATTGTGATTAAATTATTGTGTGAAATGCTATTTGATGTAGCTGTTTCTGGAGTGTAAATGTGTGGAAAGAGATGCTTATTAGCCAGCGGCCTCTAAATGGTAGATTGCTTGGCTAGGGAGTAGGGGGATAGAATTTGTTAAGACTCTTTTTGAGCAAGAGAGAGACTTGGTCTGCATCCTCAGTGTGGTGGAGAGTCTTTGAAGTGTTAAAGCCACAGAGTGACCCCATGATTTTTTAAAAATAAAACTGGAGAGAGGCAAAATGAAAGCATGGCAAATGTGCAGTCAGATATTGTGTAGGCAAAAAATGATAAGGGCTTATATTAGGATGATAGTGGTATTGATTACAATAATAAAAATAGTAGTCACCATTTATATAGTATGTAATATATGCCAGGCATTCTTTTTTACATTCTGTTACCTCATTTAACCCTCACTTCACAACAGCCATATGAAGGTATTTTTATTATCCTCTCTTTACAAATGATGAAACCGAGGCACAAGGTGGTTAAGAAACTTGCCCATTACTAGTAAGTTGGAAAGCTGGGATTTGAATTAAAGCAAGACTAGTTGTAGAGTCCATGCACTTAACCACAACTCTCTACTACCTGTTTAGATTTTAAGGGAAATAGATATATTCAGGATATTTTTTGGAGGTAGAATCGTCAGGATTTAGTGATTTATTGGATGTAGTGGGTGAGAGGAAGAGAAAAAAAAATAATTAAGATAGCCTTCCTGGTTTTTGCCTGAGTAACTGAGTGAATTACATAGTACTATTAAAGAAAATGCTGGTGCTTTTAAATAAGATGGGAAAGCTGGGAGAAAAACAGATTTAGGGACAGAGGTGGGAATGAAGGGAAATCAGGAATTCATTTTTGACCATGTTAAGTTTAAGAAACCCAGTAGACATACAGTTGGAGTTGTCAATCCTGGAGCTCAGAGGAGATGTTTTAACTAGAAGTTGAAATTTGGGTATCATCAGTCTGTAGACACTATATGATGCCATGAAACTGGATGAAATTTCATACAGCACAGAGAATGGGACTTAGTAATAGGACTTGAGGAATTCCAATGTGAAGACACCATTATTTTTAACAGAAGGAGTATTTTTTGGCATCAGAAATGTTGGAAACTAGATATAGTAAGACACCTCTCAATAATGTCATGCTTTAATGCCAAATAGAAATATAAGTTATACTCTAGTACTTCAACCAATGAATCAACCAAAATGTATTGAAATACTGTGCTAAGTTCTAGAAGGGTTACACAGAATAAGAAGAGATGGTTCATGCTCTTAAGAAGTTTTATAGTTTAGCTTAGTAGTCATGACTATAATGCTAAAAGAATAAAAATACAAGATGGTAACTGGTCAGAACCCAGTGAGTGCTTCTGGGGGGTGGGGGACCAACTCTGAATTTAGAGAAGGAGAATGAAAACTGTTTTCTCACATGAAATGGGCATGAAATAGATTGTAAAATTCAGAGAGGCAGAGTATGAAAACATATGGATTAGGGCAGAGAGTGAGGAACAATGCCTAAGAGGTAAAGAGGGAGCTCCTTGTATAAAAATGAGGTGTTAGGTTAGATTTAGTAGTAAAAAAAAAAGTCGATTTGAATGTG
>NW_016107577.1:1305935-1323687 GCF_001604975.1 Cebus imitator | reverse complement strand
CTTGTTGCCCAGGCTGGAGTACCGTGTTGTGATCTTGGTTCATTGCAACCTCCACCTCCTGGGTTCAAGCAATTCTCCTGCCTCAGCCTCCCAAGTAGCTGGGATTAGGCATGTGCCACCATGTCCGGCTAATTTTTATATTTTTAGTAGAGATGAGGTTTCACCATGTTGGTCAGGCTGGCGTCGAATTCCTCAGGTGATCCACCACCTCAGCCCCCCAAAGTGCTGGGATTACGGGTGCGAACTACTATGCTCGGCCTAGATATCTTTTTGTTATTGATTTCTAATTTAATTTCAGTGTGTTCAGAGAACATATTTTCATTTCTTCATTCACATCTTTTGTGTTACTATTGTCATATGTTTTACCTTAACATTTTATAAAACCCACAATATGTTACTATTTTTGCTTTAGCCAGTGAGTTATATTTTTTGGTAATAAAATATGTAAAATAAACTTTACCATTTAACCATTTTTAAGTGTACAATTCACTTATAGTAAGCACATTCACAGTGTTGTACAACTATCACCACTATCCATTTTAAGAACTTCTCTATTATCCCAAACAAAGCTCTATTCATTAAACAGTAGCTTCTCATTTCCCCCTTCATGGATAAAAAATTTAAATCTAGATAGGGAAACTAGATATAGCATAGGGAACTAGATATTGGAACTAGATAGATATAGTATAGGGAACAGCTCCTTGTAGCTTCTATTCTATTAATACTTTCTCTCTCTATGAATTTGCCTATCCTCAATACTTTATGTAAGTGGGGTTATACTTGTTCATTTATGTCTAGCTTCTTTCACTTAGCATAATGTTTTCAAGGTTGATCCATGTTATAGCATATATCAGAAATTCCTTCCTTTATAAAGGTGAATAATATTCCATCATATGTGTATAACAATTTGTTTATCCATTTATATGTTGATGGACATTTTAGTTATTTCTATCTTTGGACTGTTTTGATTAATGCTGCTGTGAACATTGGTACATAAGGATCTGTTTGAGTTTTTGCCTTTGATTCTTTTGAGTATATAACTTGGAGCAGAATTGCTAGGTTGTGATTATCTTTTTTAAAACTGTTTTTTGTTTGTTTGTTTGTTTGAGACAGAGTCTGCTCTGTCGCCCAGACTGGAGTGCAGTGGTGCAATCTCGGCTCAATGCAACTTCCACCTCTGGGGTTTAAGCGATTCTCCCTGTCTCAGCGTGCCAAGTAGCTGGGATTACAAGCGCCCGCCACCACACCCAGCTAATTTTTGTATTTTTAGTAGGGACAGGCTTTTGCCATGTTAGCCAGACTGGTCTGGAACTCCTGACCTCAGGTAATCCGCATGCATCGGCCTTCCAAAGTGCTGGGATTACAGGCGTGAGCCACTGCGCCCAGCCTGTTTGGCGTGTTTGTTGTTGTTGGAGATGGAGTCTCGCTCTGTTGCCCAGGATGGAGTGCAGTGGTGGAATCTCAGCTCACTGCAACCTCTGCCACCTGGGTTCAAGTTATTCTCCTGCCTCAGCCTCCCGAGTAGCTGGGATTATAGGCCTGCGTCAACACACCCAGCTCATTTTTGTATTTTTAGTAGAGACGGGGATTCACCATATTGGCCAGGCTGGTCTCAAACCCCTGACCCTAAGTGATCCGCCTGCTTCAGCCTCCCAAAGTGCTAGGATTACAGGCGTGAGCCACCGCGCCTGGCCTAAAACTGTTTTTAAAAGATTAACAATAAGAACTGTATTTTATGTTTACCTACATTTTTATCATTTCCCTATCTAGATTTAAATTTTCATATAGTATCTTATTTTTTATCCATGAAGAACTTCCTGTAGTATTTTATAATGTAAATCTGCTAGAAGTGAATGTTCCTCTGGAAAAGTTTTTATCTCACCTTCAATTACAAAGATTATTTTTCTGGGCTTATAGAATTATGGGTTGGAGGGTTTTTTTTTTTCTTTCAGTACTTTAAAGATATTACGCCATTATCTTCTAGTTTGCATAGTTTCTAATAAGTCTGTTTCAGTTCTGTTCTTGTTCTTGTGTATATAATGTTTCTTCGATGCCTTCACATTTTTCTTTTTATTTTCAGTTTTCAGCAGTTTGAGTATGATATGCCTACATTTTTTTCATCATAGGTATCCTTCTTGAAGTTGTCTTGGATCTATTGTTTGTTGGCTTTGATTAACTTTGGATAATTCTTGGTCATTATCTTTTTCAAATATTTTTTCAGCCTCATTCTCTCTCGTTCTGGTACTCCAATTACATGACCGTTATACTGCTTGATATTTTCTCCCTTGGGTAATTAAATATGCTCATTTTTCTCCTGTTTATATATCACTTTGGATAATTTTAGTTGCTCTGTCTTCATAATTGATGATTATTTTCTTTGTTGTACCCTGTCTGCTAGTTGAAGGAAATCTTCATCTCTGATAATGTTTTTCATTTCTAACTTTACATTTTCCTTTTTTTATATTGCTCATCTCTCCACCAGCATTCTTCATCCACTCTTATATGTTGTCCGCCTTTTCCACTAAATACCGTACTATTTAACATCTTTTTGTTTTTTTAAAGAGACGGGGTTTTACTCTGTCACCCAGGCTGGAGTGCGGTGGCGCAATCATAGCGTACTGCAGCCTTGAACTCCTGGGCTCAGGCAGTCCTCCCACCTCCATCTCCAGCTTACCTGGGTTTGTAGGTGTGCGACTACACTTGGCTAGTTATTATTATCATTTTTTTTTGGGTAGAGAAGGGGTCCTGTTAAGTTGCCCAGGCTGCCCTCAAACTCCTGGCCTTAAGCGATCCTTCCACATTGGCCTTCCGAAGTGCTGGGAATATAGATGTGTGCCACCACACCCCACCCATTTAACATCTTAATCATAGCTATTTTTAAGTCTCTGTTTCATAACTCGAAAATCTGGACATTTTGGGTCTGGTTTCATGGACTGCTTTATCTTTCAATGATGGCTCATTTTTTGCTTGTGTTTCTGTGCGTCTCATTTTTTAATTGAATTTTGGGCATTGCATGTAAAAGAATGGTATTCACTGAGGTCAGTGGTGTATATGTTCTGAAATGGGGCTGGCTTCTTCTGTCAGGCCACTAGTATTGGGGGTTGAGTCAATCAAGTCAAGAGTTGGGCTGACTTTGGTTTTTGATGCTTTTAGTGTGCCCCTTAACTTCAAATTCCTTAAGTGGCAGAATGCCATTACCTTGAGCTTTGTGTGGGGCCTGGTGTACCAGAGAGTTTTTTATGGTTTTCCTGTCTACTCTCTGCTTTCAGCAGAGCCTGTGCTCCTGAGTCACAGAGGGTACCTCCCCCTGTTCCCTTGCTTTTTCTCCAGTGGTACACTGCCATTTCTTGTTTGTAACTCAGTGTAAGGCTCTTGGTTGGAACAGAATAATTTCTTGGTTTTCTGGTTCCAGTCTCAGTATTAAGCAGGCCATATACACCAAAGTCTCAGGGTAAGACTTTCTCAGTATTCCCGCCCCACCCCCGATACCAGATGAACTTCTACCTTGTATCAGTCCCAGGTTCTTGGTATGAGTAGGTTTCCTTTCCCATTTCCTGTAGCAGGTCCCATTCCCTGTAGCAGGTCACTTTTGTTTCTACCTCTCTTCTAACAGTAGTGATGTTTCCCTGAGACTATGCCAGGGAAGGTTTCCTGCCTTCCTCCTAGATGCAAATGGCATTTGCTTAATATGAGAAAGGGGTCCATGATTCTGGCATGTTTTTTGTGCCTGTCTCTTCACAGCAGTCAGTCACCACTATATGCTTGTGCCAGTGAGAAAGGTTCTTTTAGGTCTGCTGCCTGTATGCTTTGACATGAACACTCAGTAGAAGCCTCTAGAGAAGAGCTGGTGAATGGTTATGGTCTCTTGTCTCTCAGGCTTGTAGAGATTCTAAACTGTCATATTAGCTCACACCCAGTCTTTAAGAATTGGTTAAAAATCTAGTTGTTTTCTTCTTACCCACTTTCATGGTAACCATCTCTTCTTCTATGCTTGGTCAGTTATGAAACAGTTCACCTGTCCTGTCTCTCCTCAGAAACATTTGTTACCCTTTGAAATTCAGTTGACTTGGTTGCTTTGCAACCTCAGCTCTCTGATGAACTAAAAAAATACATATTATTTTTATATTATCCATTTTTTTCCTGTTTGTAATGGGAGGTGATGTTCTCTTGTGGCTTTTAAAATGGTAAATAGAACTCTGGAGTTCATTGTCTAACTAGATCATGTTATTCCCTGTCTTTAAAAGTCCTGTAGTTATCCTTTTACCTTTAGGGTAAGGCCTAAATCCTTTGGGCTGGCCTGCCAAACCCTTTGTGATCTGACTGCTACCCATCTCATCAGTCTCCGCTTGCACTGCAGATGTGTAGGGGTCTTTATACTTCATATCTGAGTACACCCTAAATGTCGAAGCAAAAAAATGCCCCCTTTGTGTGTTTTGTCAGTGCCTGAGAGTCATCTTCCAACCTCTAATGAGTATTTCCTTCTTCTAAGATGTGTTAGGATTCTGTTTGTTATCTCCCTTCTACATATTTAAGCATCGATTGTGGTTTTATGTAAGCAACATAAGTGTTTATGTAAGTGAGGAAGGAACAATCCAACAAAATAAAATATTATTTACAAATTAGTTCAATTATTGATGCTGTTGATCTTTGCTAGTGATTAAGATTGACAAAGAAAATAGAATTGTTCCTGAATAGGTCTTGAAATCATCATCTTTATTTGCGAAATCATATTGCAAATAGAATTCAGGTGTTGCATATATTACTTAGCATTTCAGAGTCAATGTGTCTAGGTCAGTGTGCCAAATATTGACTCCCTTGTAAAGTGGGTTATCTGCTGCACCCAGCAGCCTCTTCCCTTTACCTGAAGGTGCTGTACAAAGGTACTATTTATAATTTTCAATATGTACCATGGTGTAAAAATCTTGGGAAGCACCAGACTGGAGGATTTCTTACATCTGTCCAAAAAAATGTTATGACTATTCATAAATTGGGAGTAAAGTAGTTGCAGTATGTTAGTAATAATTATAATTAACACCTCTGAAGTGGTTAATATATGCCAGGCACTTTGCTTAATACTTTTCTTGTATCATCTTTTCATGCTCACATCAATTCTCTGAGGTAGGTGCTGTCATCTAAGACACTTATTTAAGGTCATATAGTTAAGTGGCAGAGCTGGGACAAGAAGTCAGGTTAAAGAGTCCAAACTTTTAATGGTTATGATTTGTTCCCTACGTGATTAAATTATTCATGATTTCTTCTCTCATGTTTTTCCTCTCCTTGAGCTTTGGGTACTTGGTGATAGGAAATTGTTTCTTATTGCTATATTAAATGATTCTCCTGACAGCAGATGAATTCATAGAAAGTGAGCTATAGAAAAAAAAATTAAAATATTATGGGAAAAATCAATGCCTCTCTAATTAACCGAGATATTCTGAACACTGAAGAAGGACCTGGCACCCAACAACACAGTTGTTATCACATGGCAGGTAAAGTATGTTGAAATACGCATGGTACAGAGTGGGAGTGTGGCTTCTCAGTGTTCATGAAGTGCCCAGTTTGTGACATGGAGGTTTTCTTGATTCTTTCATGAAGTGATAATGTCATTGTCTTATCAGACATTTGTGCAAGAAATATCAGAGAGCAAACAGGTGTCAGAATCATTTATTGAAGGTAAAGGTCAGTGCTAAGGTAATCTGAAAGCATCCTAAGTCCTTCTGACCTTAAAGAGGATTCTGAATGTTGAGTAATATTCTTTCATCACCTTTCACATGATGTAGGATGCTGAGATACTCTCAAAGCCCCAGAGCTAGAGGTAACCTATTGCTAATGTTTTGACTTTTATGTGAGTATAATGAATGCTTTGTTTAGAATTTAAAATATTTATATTTATTTCTCTCTCAATTCTAGGTTGGTGATGTAGTAGAAGTACAGGCAGATGAAACCTTTCCCTGTGATCTTATTCTTCTTTCATCTTGCACCACTGATGGAACCTGTTATGTTACTACAGCCAGTCTTGATGGGGAATCCAATTGCAAGGTAACAGATTAAACTTTGCCTAAACATTTTGATGTCAGGATAGTTAATCAAACAATACTGCCTCTTACCACTCCCTGATCTTTTACTGTTTTCTTATTTATGCAGATTTTGTATTAGAAAACAGCTTTTTTTTCTTCTTCTTCTTCTTCTTTTGAGACAGAGAGTTGCTCTGTTGCCCAGGCTGGAGTACGATGGTATGGTCTCGGCTCACTGCAACCTCTGCCTCCTGGGGTCAAGTGATTTTCCCGCCTCAGCCTCCCAAGTAGCTGGGAGTACAGGCGCCCACCACCATGCCCCGCTAATTTTTATAATTTTAGTAGAGACGGGATTTTACCATGTTGGCCAGGTTGGTCTCGAACTCCTGACCTTTTGATTTGCCCGCATCAGCCTCCCAAAGTGCTGGGATTGCAGGCGTGACCACTGTGCCTGGCCAACAGTTGTTATATAATTGTCTTTTAACTTCTAAGCAAACACTCATCTTTGGATAAAAGGGCAGTAGTAGGTAGAAAAACTGAGCTCCAAGTAAAAGTTACCACAATTTTTATACTCTGATTGAATTTAATATTGACACAGCCTATTTAATATTTAGACCCTTTAAAATGGGAGTAATCATAGGCTTAACCTATGTAACTCTACAAATAACTTCATATGTGCTAACCTTACAATTTGATCTTTTTTCCCCCTAAAATGTTGTATATTTCCATTTAAAATGTATATTCTTGGAATATAAGAAACCTAACCTGGAGTAATTTGATTGCTATTTAAAAATAACTTAGGGCCAGGCGCAGTGGCTCATGCCTGTAATCCTAGCACTTTGGAAGGCTGAGGCAGATGGTTCATTTTAGGTCAGCAGTTCAAAACCAGCCTGGGCAACATGGTGAAACCCGTCTCTACTAAAAATACAAAAATTTTAGCCGGGCATGGTGGTGGGTGCCTGTAATCCTAGCTACTTGGGAGGCTGAGGCACGAGAATTGCTTTAGCTCGGAAGGCGGAGGTTGCAATGAGCCAAGATCACATCACTGCACTCCAGCCTGGGCTACAGGGCGAGACTCTGTCTCAAAAAATAAAAATAAAAATAAAAATAAAAATAGGGTGTAGTTTGGCAAATGTTTGCTTTATAAGTAATGAAGCAACATTTTATGTATGTATAAGAAATTATAACTCACTAATAATTACAAGTGACTTAAAGTAAATTTGGTCAAACGGGGGTAACTTAACTTCCCTCATACTTTCTGGCACAGTTGGTTTTCTTGGCCATCGTCCAGAGCTCCACAGGGCATGAAGATGTATCCTCTCTATGCTGCCTTCAGGGAGGGTTACTCGTGTGGCTCACCTCTGGGTATATCTTTGGAGGGTTCCTCTGCTTGTTTATTCTATCTGGAGTTGAGGACTAGGTCTCAGCACTTAAAAGAGAAACTTTACCTGTTGAATGACTAATTCTCTATTTCAAAATCATGGTAATGACCTGCTTTCAACCTGTTCAAAAGCAAAATTATAATTTAGGGAATGTCAAGATGTAAATCAAGAAATCTACATGAAGATTTCCTGATAGTGAAAAAGTTGTTTAGAGGAAGAACACTTTCAGGTAGTTTCTTTTTTCAGTTAAGTTGATCTGATCAAATCAGCTAAAAGTACAGAGGTTTAAAAAAAATAAAAATAAAGTAAATAAAAGCACAGAGGTTTTTAAAATCAGGAGATGGTTTTAAGTATAATCTAGACATTGCCATAATATTCCCCCAAGATGGGAACAACAGCTTTCCCTTCTGTGTAAGTGGCACACTCTTTGAGTCCGCTTAGCCCTTGTTTGATGATATGTAAATGGGTTCATTGGAGCCTGCTTTGAGTTCTGGATGAATCAAGTGCATGGTATACACAGATAGAATATTCTAATTGTCTGACTAATGCAAGACACATCATCTCCCTTCCCTTCGTACAAAATGTATCCATGTTGAACATTTTAAAGATCATTAATTAAACTATTTGTGTAATGGAACTATTAATGATTTTTCCTCGCTGTTGGCAAAATTTTAGCGTTTTTATAACTAAAAAGGTTATGCTTAATTCGTATGTGTATATCTTGATTGCCATACACTATAGTGAGCAAAATAAGAAGTCTCAGTTCTGTAAATAGGAAAAAAAAAAATAAATGTATTCAATATTTCACGGGGTTTCAGTTAATTATATGCATGGTGCAAATAGAATCCTCTCAGCCGTCAGTGTCAAGAAGAGCTTTTAGGTTTTTGTCTTTGAAACCCCCTTGCAGCAGGTTATCTTTCTAATTATTTGTAATATATTTTGATAATACCATAAAAGTTATATAGTGGTAAATGTTAATATTTGCTTATTCTGCCAAAGCCTCTTACTAAAACATATTAAATTTGTTCTTGGAATCAGTTGGGTGTATGATTATGAAAAGAAACAGTTTCTTTTGTTTTTACTTCTGCTTTCAATTAGACACATTATGCAGTACGTGATACCATTGCACTGTGTACAGCAGAATCCATTGATACCCTCCGAGCAGCAATTGAATGTGAACAGCCTCAACCTGACCTCTACAAGTAAGAATCACCTGGTTTCATTTTACTGCTGTTTGTTGGCTTTGCTTCTCTTTGCTACCAGTATTGCAAAATAAACACCCACCACTTACCAGCCTACTCTCATTTGTGTTTTTATGGGGTATTCCTTCCTTCTGGCAGAGAAATGAATCAAATCAGCCTTGTTCACTATCAGCCCAGGATAAGTCATTGTGGGCCCAGGTATCTTATGATTTTTCTTTTATTTTTGTTACTTGTGAACATGGCCATATATCAAAATTTTAGATTATATTATCCTGTAATATCAAACCGATATTACAGCTGATCTATCAAACTGATGCAGTAACCAGAGTTAAATGCAAAACAAAGCATTTTACATGACATCTAACATTAAAGAGAGAAGGGGAATATCCTCTTCATGCAATTAGTAGGCTCTATCCTTTCTTACAGTGATCATGATGCACTAAGGATTGCAAACAGGCTATTTCTTGTCCACAGTAAACAGTTAAGGAATGAGTAAAATGGTGTAATTTCTTCTATTTGACTATACTTAGGCTCTCTGGAGTAGGTTTGCTGATTATTAGTCATTGTTGATTGTCAAAAATTTGGCATTTGATTTCAAGATTGGTTAGTTTGGTTGATTAGCGCATGGTGCTAATGAGGGTAGTGTAACAGGTTTTATCCCCATGTGGGCTAATTAATTTTATCCTCTTCTACCGTTGCTGATGGCATCCATTACCCATCTTGTTAATGCACACTGTTAGTCATAATGAGCAACCAAGTGGTTGGATGTGGTTTATACTAACACCTAGTAGTGGAAAAACAAAGTATTCATTCTACTTCAAGAACCTCCCTCCTTCCCATCATTTTTTCTTTCCTCTTTCCCTTCCTCTTTCATATTCACCTTGATGATAGGAACTAGGGCCACAAAGTATAACAGCTATTCTCTGCCTTCAAGGGTCTCACTGTGAGCAAAAGAGATAAAGTACTAAAGCTAAGCTTATACAGGGTGATAATAGAGGTGAGTATAAGGTCTATGGCATCACAGAAAAGGGAGTGACCTATTCTGCCCGAGCTAGAGAACAGTATCTATACCCTTGCATATTTATAGGGAAACCCCCACATTTTTCAGTTGCTTTAAGTATAAAGGAGAATGTTAGGACAGGGAAAGTTATTCCTAATTTCCTTAGATGATTGAATTCCTTGCTCTGTGACTTTGGAGTACCTTGTACTTCTATCACTAGTGGTAAGCACTTGCATTGTAATTGCTCATATACTTGTCTTTCATAGGGCAAGGAGCATTTCTTTTTTGCTTATTAGTGCATCTTCAGCACCTAGTACAGCACTGGCACAATTAATATATGACGAATGAATGAGCAAACCTTCATATTTTGTGTATTTGAGTAGCATAATATATTTCTATTTTCTGGGGAAAATACTGTTTACAATGCAGGTTACAAAACACTGATATTAACAAGGGGTTAGGTATTTTTACCTTATTTTGCAGAAATACAGGTTACCATATACCTATTATATTAAGTGATTGGGTGAAGCTCAGTATTAAGATCAACTGCAAGTCACGGCTAGACATTTCCAAGATAGCAGTGAAGCATTCACTGTTTAAGGCTAGTACTATGTATGGTTTAAAGAGCGGTTTTGTAGCAGCATTACTGGGAACCTGAATCAGAGCTCAGGGATGGGACCTAGAAATCTGTGGTTTAATAAGCCCACCAGTGATTCTGATGCACACTAAAGTGTAAGAACTACTGAACTAATGGTTTTGAAAATTGTATTTTAGCACCAGAAACTTTTCTTCACATGATCCAAGATACAAGTCATGATATGTATGTAACCTTATAAAAGAGAGAGGTATTGTGTGCATGCATGAAGTTAAACAGACCTTATTTCCATCATACTATTTAAAAATTACGTGAAAATGTTACACACATTATCAATTCAACATAACTTTTTTCCCCCAGAAATATAATAGGCTTTTGTAGTTGACTTACAGTTTTATCTCTCTGTTTTATTATTTGTATTTTCATTCCTTCTCATATTTCTGGTACATAGATTGTGCCTGGATGTAGAAAACAAATTTGCAATTATGTTCTTTTTACAGATTTGTTGGGCGAATCAATATCTATAGTAATAGTCTTGAGGCTGTTGCCAGGTAAGTTTGCTATTCCTTTAATTTGTCCTTTGGGGGAGGGTCTATTTTTCTTTCAAATCAAATAAAATAGTCAAATACCTTTCTATTATAGAAAGGAATATAGGCCAGGTGTGGTGGCACACGCCTGTAATCCCAGCATTTTGGGAGGCCGAGGTGGGCAGATCACCTGAGGTCAGGAGTTTGAGACCAGCCTGGCCAACATGGTGAAACCCTGTCTTTACTAAAAATACAAAAATGAGCCAGGCATGGTGGTGGGCACCTGCAGTCTCAGCTACTTGGGAGGCTGAGGCAGGAGAATAGCTTGAACCTGGGAGGCAGAAGTTGCTGTTAACTGAGATTGTGTCATTGCACTCCAGCCTGAGTGACAAGAGTGAGACTCCATCTCAAAAATAAATAAATAAATAAATAAAAAGGAATATAAAGATATAAAGGTGAATAAACAACTAACCTTGTGATTGGTAGGGTTGTGGTCATAGGGTCTCTGTGTGTTGTGGGGAGGGGGTTGTTAGAAGTAATGCTTAGGGTTTCTAAAATAGTAAAGATCCAGGCACACACTTTGGATGATATTCCCAAACCTGTTCTAGCCATGGTATTTATTATCCTTGGTTGTGAAGTGGCTGATAATATTGGAATTAAACCTGGAGAACAGTGGGAGAGTAATTGAGAAAGTAGGCAGTGGGTAAAATGCTGAAAGAACCACCTGGACTTATGTAAAATGAAAGGCTTCATTAAAATGATAATTAGAACTTCGGTAAAATGATAAATTGTATCAGCCTTCATACAATTTATCAAGCAATTCATACAAAAAGGGATGCTTTCTTTCCTCTTCTATCATCATATTAATTACCACAACTTTCCACTTGGCCTTTACAGTCACACTCAAAAAGAAGTTAAAGAAATACAGGGTTCCCAGTGGTCCCCCAAAAGGAGGGTTTATTCTCTCCAAATATGTCAGCGTATTTTTCCCACCTTGACATTTGCGTTCCCAGTCTTTTATCCGTGACTCTCTGCTTCTGTGTCTCACGATCTGCTGCTCTGTCCTGTTCTTGTCTTGCTATCTATGATTCATAATCCTTTTATCCCCCCATGCATTTCTTTACCTCTGTGTGTTGCTGGCTATTCCCGTACTGTGCTTCCATCTGTGCTGTACCCTCAAGTAACTTCAGAGTGAAGGAACTTTCAGCTTGTCCTGGGGAGTAAGCATATGGTATACGTGGACAGATACATTCTGAACCCCTTGGAGATAGGTGTGTGTCAGGGCAAAATCTGTCTCCAGAGTTGTTGATGCTATTAGCTTGTTTGGATAAGCTGTGTTCATTTTTTATTTAGGTCTTTGGGACCTGAAAATCTCTTGCTGAAAGGAGCTACACTAAAAAATACCGAGAAGATATATGGTGAACAATTTTTAAGATATATTTATCAAAAATATGCTTTGTAATGGCTGTGAATAAATAGTGCATATTAAGAAGTAAACATAGCAGGTTTTGCCATTTAATCTAAACCTATATTTAGATGTTGGGAATTAATAAGGTGGTAAACTAAGATGAAATATGACAAATACTATATATAATTAAAATTATACTATAAATGATAGACAACTGGTGATGGAAGAGGGCCTAGATTTCCCACTTTTATAGACTTAAAAATTCATGGAGCCAGCTGGATGAGGAGTTGGTTGACATTTTCTTAGTTTTCATTATATTCTGTTATTTCTTAGGAGTTGCTGTTTACACTGGAATGGAAACCAAAATGGCTTTGAACTACCAAGGGAAATCTCAGAAGCGTTCTGCTGTTGAAAAGTTAGTATGCACCGCAATTTATTTAGTCATTATTGATTAGAAGAGTTACTTTCTTAGTAATTCTAACAAGCCTAACAAAAAATGTCAATTATAATAGCAACTACTATTTTAAGCACTTGTTTATATACCGGAAACTGTGCTCAATGATTTGTATGTCTGATTTGGTTTAGTCTTCTGAAGAACACTATGAAGTAATTCATGTTAACATCTCCACTTTACAGATGAGGAAATGGTGTTGGAGATGGTATGTGACTTACCTAAGCTCACATAGCTCTTGAAGGGCAGAATTTACTTCAACTATAAATTCATTCTTTTTTTTTTTTTTTCATTCATTTTATTGCATTTTAGGTTTTGGGGTACATGTGAAGAACATGCAAGATTGTTGCATAGGCACATACATGGCAGTGTGATTTGCTGCCTTCCGCCCCATCACCTACATCTGGCATCTCTCCCCTTGCTATCTCTCCCCAACTAAATTCATTCTTTTTTGCTACTGGAGTTAATGGTTTGGAGTTCTTTAGTTGCTATATGCAAGTTAGTTCTATAATATTGATAATAGTCTCCTGGCACCTATTGAAGCAGTACCTGGTAGATCCTCAAGCCAGGTGCCACTGGCATAGACCTCACCCTACATTTGGCATGGATAACCAGTATATCACTGGCACCCTTTCCGTAGCTCCACTTTCAAACTGAAAGAACCTACACTGAGCTTGAGGATTTCACATTGCTACCGTGCCCTCTACCCCAAACATTTAGGATTCAGGGAAATGGAGACAAGATACTCCTTCTATAAGGGTTGAGTAAGTAATGGTGTTTATATGTGTACATGTGTGTACGTCTCCTGTCACTTTACGGGAACCTTACTAAGGTGTGTTCAGCTAATCAGCCATTGCACTTGGGGGAGCATTGTTGGTCAATAAACAGTTCATGGCCAGCTTTTCCATTTTGCCACTTGAAAATAATGCTGCAGTTATGATAACTGAGGTTCATACACAATGGTTTGTGCTGTAGTTATACATCATGCACAGAAAAAGCTTTAGATGACTCAGTAGTTTAATTCTATCTGGCTGATGTCTTAAGTATTAATAATTAGGTGGTTTTAAAACCCATGCTGTCTTATTTTTCAGATCTATTAATGCCTTCCTGATTGTGTATTTATTCATCTTACTGACCAAAGCTGCAGTATGTACTACTCTAAAGTATGTCTGGCAAAGTACCCCATACAATGATGAACCTTGGTATAACCAAAAGACTCAGAAAGAGCGAGAGACATTGAAGGTAATTTGTTTTCTGCTGAAAATTGAAACTCTAGAACTTTGTGACTCAGCCAACCTTCATTGAAATGCTATTCAGGGAAATGGCACCTTTTGTTAGCTTCTGAATTTTCTCTTGATTATATGGTGACTGTAAGCCAATAAATATTTAAGAAGATTTAGAGTTTTGTTTTTTTTTTCTTTTACTTTAGGCATCTATGCTTGTTTTTAGCCCTTTATATAAGAATTTTAGACAAAACCATTTGGCAAGACGCTTTGGCATTTTAATATAATATGATCTTGTGAGATGTCACAATAAAGGCATAATGAATGCTTACATATGAACTTTGATCTCACTTTCATATCTTAGGGTGGAGTGAGCAAAGAGAACTTAAAGAAATGAAAAAGTACTGACAAGTTGCATATACTTAAGAATAATGATAAAATTGTTCTTAAATGTTCTCAGATACTGTGATAATTTTGACTACACTGATGTAGTGTTACTGGGAAGTTCCGTCTTTATAGCAAGAGCAGTGTTTTCAGCATTGAAATAAAGATGAAGTTAATTCTTCCTTTATATTAGTCGGGTGGAATTGTGTGTCTAATTAGCATGAACTCTTTTATTTTAGGTTTTAAAAATGTTCATCTTTTTCTTTAGGTTTTAAAAATGTTCACCGACTTCCTATCATTTATGGTTCTATTCAACTTCATCATTCCTGTTTCCATGTACGTCACAGTAGAAATGCAGAAATTCTTGGGCTCCTTCTTCATCTCATGGGATAAGGACTTTTATGATGAAGAAATTAATGAAGGAGCCCTGGTTAACACATCAGACCTTAATGAAGAACTTGGTCAGGTTAGAGTATTTTTTTACTTAAAATAATTTGTCAACATAGTGAAAATATCTTTTTATGTAGTCTGGATCACCAATATATGTGACCACATCACATTTGGAAAAGTAATTCAGAGAAAATTATTTTATGCAGGCATGTAATGAAGGTAAGCAGTGTTTTCATAGTTACAGCGTCAGTTGTTTTGCTGGCCTTTTTGAGAAGGATACAATTTATGTATTAAATGTGAATGTTACTGAAATTCTCCTTGGACCTGGGTGATATTACATTATTAGCTATTGCTTTGGAACAGGAAACAGGCAGTCTTCATCACCATCTATAACCATTCGTGGATAGAATATGAGGTAGCAAATATAGTTATTTTATAAATGCATTTTGTTCCATAAGCAAAATTGACCAGAGTTGTCCTATTGACATTTTCTTGGTACATTTCTGATCAGATAGAATATAGACCTAGCAAGCAGAATTATTTATTCCAGTACAAGAATTTCAATGAAGGGAAAACGTGAGGGCATGCACTCCTCAAAATGCATTCTGCTTTATATAACAATGTAACTCAGACTGTGACCCCATTCTAACCCAGGTGCATTTATTTTCCAATGCAACATCACTGTAATTCTTCAAGTGATGATTTCTTAAGTGCTTTTCTTATTAGTGTTGAGAAAGTTTTCCCCTTTTTCTGATTTTACCCTGAGTCATGTAATGATCTTCTCGAGCTGAAGGAATTTTTTGGCTTGCATTTTATTCTCATGACATTTACAATGTCAGGACTGTGGAAATGTTGTTTTTGTGACTGGGAGTTGCAAATTCAGTTAATGAAACTGTGTGGCTGGAACAGAGCCTCACCCTCACACTTGCTGTAAATAGGGCTGATTTGCATTCTCACCTCAAAACTTACTTCCTGAGTTTAGCTCTCTCTGCAGTCCCTGCACTCTATTTCTACTCTTGATATAGCCTTTACCTAAATCAAAGTACCCACATGGCGACTGCAGTTGAAAGGTAGCAAAGACTCTCCAGATACCATTTTGTTTAGACTTGACTTCAGGACACCAGTGTCTGAAACCATGGAGTCTGCATCTGATGCAGATACTGAGGCACTAAGAATAGGAAAAAAGTTGAATGGACAAATGGCTTTTCCTTTGGATATTGTTCCCAGAAGGTTATTTTGTTGGTGATGTGGGCTGTCATACCCGACCATTGTCTTTTAAGCCAGAAGTTTTTATGCAGGCTTAGAGCTATTTGAGTAGAACTGCTCTGATCTCAATAAAAGGCATCAATTTGCAGAGTTTTTTGCATGAGAAAAAAGTTCGAATATATAAGCCACCTTTAGTGAACCTTTCCCTGACAGCTAATTTAGTGGTTCACTCTAGATGCTGAGCAAATCTGCCTGTTCTAGATTAAGTGCCTGGCTGTATGTGTTAACCTACCCAAGGGTGAGCATGGCTAGCTTGGGGCTAGCCTCAACTACTATTACAAATAGTCATCATTCCGAATATGACACTTAATGTTCACTAAAAACAAATAATATGCCCAGGTCAGGTTCCAGTTGATGAGACTCTTATCTCTTTCAGATTTCCATCTCAGCAGATTCCATATTACCTATGGGAATGCAGTCTTCTTCTTATCTAGACTATGTTAACACTGCAGAAAGTAAAGTAGAGCTTTGGGTAATGATCTAGTAAATTTGATGAGTGAAAAGAAGCTACAGTCTTTCTTTTAGTCACTACTCCTTTCTCCCACCAAACCTTGCATTTCTAATTGTGATTGTCATTTAGTCAAATCATTAAGTTAATAGTCAGACCATCACTTCAATTAATACAGTATATAAACAACTTGCTGTTGTTATTAGCTTACATGTATAGAAATTACCTAAATGAAAATGCAAAGAAGTCTTGAAATAGTTTCTTAGGCCATTTAGTATTCAATAAACAAGTATACATTGTTTTTTTCTGTTAAGTGTAACCTGTTTTCTCTTTGTTGAGTCAAATTTAAGATCTATGTACCTTTTTATGTTACTAAAGACAGTATCATTTAATTCTTGTCCATACCATTGCAAGCATTTGCTTAACCTCTTTTAATATGACCCACACTGGGATTAAAAAATAGAAAGATATGTTTAGGACAGTGTTTGACGTGAGAAACAAAAAGGAAGTAGACTGCTCAGCTCATTTGGAAAATATTGGGGTCTTTTATGATCAGACATAATCTTTTAGACAAACAAATAATTGTAATATATATAGGAAAAAATGTGGGGCTACTCTTCTTCATATTGCCTTTCCATCTTGCAGCTCTGCCTAATGGTGGAACTTTATAGTGTAAGTATATAATTCAAGCCAGTAGCTGTTATTCACCTTTTATTGTCTGGGATGTGTGTGTATTCTAGGTACTATTATGAAGTAAACAAGAAATCCTCAAATTTTTAAAGCTATCATTGGGGAGACATACACATCAGACCTAAATACAGCAATGTGATCATAATCAATCAGAAAAATTGTGGGGGAATGCAAAGTGTCTGGTGCTCTTTGATTTTGGTCAGGTCAACAGTGGTGACCGTCACCATGTATATAGTACCTAAAAGGTTATAGATTATTATTATTGAGCTTTCTTTTTAGTCTTTACATTCTTGTGCGGCAGGTATTGTTAAGGTTAATATTTGAAGTTCATAGAGGTAAAGAGATTTTCTTAAGGTCACAAAGTTAGTAGGTGGTGGAGCCAAGATGGAGTCCAAGTGTTCCATTAAGTCGAACCATGTGGTAAGTTTTGATATACAAAATAGGTGATTTCACATGTTCAACATACACTTCAGAGCTTTTTCTACCCTACAGCAGTTGTCTCACTAAGAAATAGGAAAAGTCTTTTTTCTTTTTTTAGAAATCATATAGTTTATTCAATGAAATACTAATTAATCAACAAAAGTTATGTAAATCTATATTCTTGACATGGAGATACATATATATATATATATGTGTGTGTATGTGTGAGAAAAATAGATTACATAGCAAATATAATGAGGTTATATTTTTGTTTAAGTGGTAAATATACGTATATGGTGTCTAGAGGGATAAAAGTCAGAATGTTAACTATGATTGTTTCTGTATGATGGGACTA
>NW_016107577.1:1226591-1305850 GCF_001604975.1 Cebus imitator | reverse complement strand
ACCAAACAACACAGAAGACTTCTGTGTCCAAATGTGAGAGGGAGCAGTTTTTCTCACCAACAAACAGTAGACACCAACCGGATGTCCTCTAATTCAATTCCGTCTACCTGGAGATAACATTGGATCCCACAGGAAATCCCTAAGACTGCCTATGCCTCCCAGACACCAGTCGCAAGTCTGGGCCTCCATAACTTTTCTGACTGACCAGCTTCAAGATGGGCCACTCACAACCCCCTCTTTGGGTTTGATTAGCTTGCTAGAGCAGCAGACAAAAGTCAGGAAAACACTTATGTTCACCAGTTTCATATAAAGGGTGTTGCAAAGGATACAGATAAAGAGATGTGTAGGATGAGGCATAAGTGAAGGGGTGTTGAGCTTCCATACCTTCCCTGGGTGTGCCACCCTACAAGAACCCTGACATGTTAGTTATCCATAAGCCCCTGTTTTTCTTTTACTGTTCTCACATAGCCACTCAATACAACACTCTTGACACAAGCTATGTGAAGTTTTCTCCTGACACATCAAGCAAGCAGTTCTCCAGCAAACACCAGCTAGGTATCTTCCAATTCACTTTTGATACTGCCTACCTGGAGTTAGTGTATTGTGTCAGATCTCACAGGTTGAGCGCTCAGTCCCAGAAGACTGCTCCCCACTTCAGATGCCGGTTGCTAGTTCAGGTTGTAACTTATGCTTCTGATTGACCAGCTATAAAATGGGGTCCAGTAGGTTACTAGACCCCCTCCTTGGATTTGATTAGTTTACTAGAGCAGGTCATAGAACTAAGGGAAACAGTCATGTTTACTGGGGGAAGGGGCCTTTCCGGGCATCCCACCCTTCAAGAAATTCCTTGTGTTCAGCTATTCAGAAGCTCTTTGAACCCAGTTTTTTGGGGAGTTTTATGGAAGCTTTATTATGTGGACATGATTGACTAAATCATTGGCCATTGCTGTTCGGATTAACCTTTGGCCCCTCTTTCGTCCTTCCCCAGGTCAGGTGTGGGGCTGGAAATCTCAACCCTATAATCATGCCTTGGTCTTTCCAGTGACCTGCACTCATCTTGAAGCTATCTAGGGGCCCCCAACCATTTGTCTTTCATTAGCATACAAAAATACTCTTAACACTCTGGAGTTACTAAGGCTTTGGGAGCTTTATGTCAGGAAACAGGAAGGCAGATCAAATATATATTTATCAAATATATATTAAACAATATCATGCAAATGATAGCTTTGAGCCTGCCGATATAGAGGAATCTTTTTGGCAAGCTTGAAGATGAGGCTGTTTTTGAGAGAGTCAAGCAGCAGCCTCCCGCTTCATTTATTTCTCTCCTTTAAATATGAGAATAGTTTTTTTTTTTTTTTTTTTTGAGACAGAGTCTGCTCTTGTTACCCAGGCTGGAGTGCAATGGCGCGATCTCGGCTCACTGCAGCCTCCGCCTCCTGGGTTCAGGCAATTCTCCTGCCTCAGCCTCCTGAGTCGCTGGGATTACAGGCATGCGCCACCATGCCCAGCTAATTTTTTGTATTTTTAGTAGAGACGGGGTTTCACCATGTTGACCAGGATGGTCTCGATCTCTTGACCTCGTGATCCACCCGCCTCGGCCTCCCACAGTGCTAGGATTACAGGCTTGAGCCACCGCGCCCGGCCAGTTTGTTTTTTTATTTTTCTCTGAGACGGAGTCTTGCTGTGTCGCCCAGGCTGGAATACAGTGGCGTGATCTCAGCTCACTACAACCTCCACCTGCCAGGTTCAAGTGATTCTCCTGGCTCAGCCTCCACAGTGACTGGGACTACAGGCGAGTGCCACCACGCCCGGCTGATTTTGTTTGTATTTTTAGTAGAGATGAGGTTTCACCATGTTGGCCAGGCTGTTCACGAATTCCGAACCTCAGGTGATCCGCCCACTTCAGCCTCCCAAAGTGCTGGGATTACAGGCGTTAGCCACCACACCTGGCCTAGAATAGTTAATCACAGTTGATTCCCTCCTCTTCTTTTTCTGAGTATAGATCACATATTAGGGTGGTAGTTCTGTCAATATGATCCTGGGACCAGCAGCATCAACACTACCTGATAAGTTAGAAGTATAAATTATCTTGTCCCACTTTAGACTGACTGATTCAGAAATTCTGGCAATAGAGCAGCAATCTGAGTTTTAACAGGACCTCCAAGTGCATGTGATACATTCTACAGTTTGATAATTACTGCACTTAGGTATAATTTGTAGGCATGTAACTATGAGATTCAGTGTTTGCAGATTCATACTGCCCAAACTGTTTCACATAGGCAAATAAATTGTACTTTATATTTTAAAGCTGCCATCTTTGACACTAACAAAAGAGATTCTAATGCTCATCCAAGTTCAGGAGGCGAAATAACCCAGGACACCCTTCAGGAGAAAATGAAGGTTAATAATTTTGATCAGAAAAAAGCCCCAAAGAATTTCATTTAAACTGGAAGAATCTAAATGATATACAAGTAATACCACTTGGATTAATTTAAAGAGAGAGTTCAAACTTGGCTAGCTTAACAGGAAAAAAAAAAGATTGGAATGTCATATTTGTGCCAGTGCTGCTACCGTGAAAAGCTTTGAAAAATAATTAGAAAGCAACTACTGCTGTAGTTCATTTCTTTCTCCCTTACGTAATAAAAACCTTCATCTTGTGCTTATGCTTGTTCCTGTCAGCCCATAATTTTAACTATTTAATCATAAATTGCCAAAACGAGGATAAAATTGTAGGTTTCCAAAAGCCAGATGTTAAAAATAGAAGAGATAAAAACTGAGATAAAATAGAAATTCTCAAAATGATTTATCTTATGGCAAATTTATGTCTTAGCTTATGTTTCCATTATTTATGAAAATATACTTGTGTTATACTTTAACCTATCATTAAGACTTCTGGTTTTTTCTAAATTTGGAAATGAGTATTTTCAAAATATGTATAGTATATAGAAAGAAATTTCAGTTATGGTTTTGATCACTGTTGACCTACTGTATCTTCTAGTTAGGTAACTGTTAACATTATTATTGATTCTTACATATATGATGCGGTACATTTGATTTCAATTCGGCATTTTTATAGAAAATTTTACTTTAAAAAGGGGAAAAAAATCTCAGTTTCTGTTTTATTTTGTTACATCCCATTTAATTTATTAGTAAATATTTTTAATGGATAATATACATACTAGCCCACAAAGAGAGAGAGAGAGAGAGAGAGAGAGGGAGAGGGAGAGAAATAAGTAGTATAATTTCCCACTTGAAAAATTGATTTATGTAACTTCTTTACATCAAACAGGTTAACTGGCTGGGCATGGTGGCTCATGCCTATAGTCCCAACACTTTGGGAGGCCAAGGCTTGAGCCCAGGAGTAATAGACCAGCCTGGGCAACATAGTGAGATGCTGTCTTTACAAAAATTACAAAAAATAAGCCTGATGTGGTGGTGCATGCCTGTGGTCCCAGCTACTCAGGAGGCTGAGGCAGGAGGATTGCTTGAGCCAGAAGTTCGAGGTTACAGTGAGCTATAACGTCTGCTGCATTCTGGCCTGGGTGACAGAGTGAGACCCTGTCTTTAAAAAAAAAAACAAAAATGTTAACTTACATTAGAAGGGTTATAAGTTTGATAAAATAGTCACTTTTTATTTGTTTTTCCTTTTTGTGGGACAGAGTCTCAGTCTATCATCGCCCAGGTTGGAGTGTAGTGGTGCAATCTTAGCTCACTGCAACCTTTGTCTCCTGGGTTCAAGCAATTCTCATGCATCAGCCTCTCAAGTAGCTGGGATTACAGGTGTGCCATCACACCCAGCTAATTTTTGTATTTTTAGTAGAGATGGGGTTTTACCATGTTGGCCAGGCTGGTCTGAACTCCTGAGTAAAAGTAATCTTCCTGCCTCGCCTCCCAAAGTGCTGGGATTTTAGGCGTGAGCCACCATGCCCAGCCAACAGTCACATTTTTTTCTATTCATCTTTTACATTTGAGTAAGTCTACCTTAGACTTGTGATACCATTTTAGTGTCTTTAAAAATACTCATTTTTTCCTCATTTGTTTGGTAATATTGTTTCTGTAATTCCCTGACATTTGACAAGAAGTCTTGGTGATTTCCTATGGATATGAAGATAGCTTTGCGTTACAGCAAACTAGTCACACTGAAGAAACCAACAATGTATATGTTTGTGTGCTTGTTTTAGGTGGATTATGTATTTACAGATAAGACTGGAACACTTACTGAAAACAGCATGGAGTTCATTGAATGTTGCATAGATGGACACAAATATAAAGGTGTAACTCAAGAGGTTGATGGATTATCTCAAACTGATGGACCTTTAACGTATTTTGACAAAGCAGATAAGGTGCATTTGCATTATTATTTTATATAAGAAATCAAACTATGTATGCATGTTAACATTCCATAGTAGAAAATTTTTTCGTAGGCACATGACATAGACTTTTGTGGGTATTTTGGTTTGTTTGGTTTTTTTGAGACAGAGTCTTGCTCTTTTGCCCAGGCTAGAGTGCAGTGGCTTGATCTCGGCTCACCACAACCTCTGCCTCCTGGGTTCAAGCAGTTCTCCTGCCTTAGCCTCCCAAGTAGCTGAGATTACAGGCGCCTACCACCATGCCCAGCTAATTTTTTTGTATTTTTGGTAGAGATGGGGTTTCACTATGTTGGTCAGGCTGGTGTCGAACTCCTGACCTCAGGTAATCGACCCACCTCAGCCTTGTGAAGTGCTGGGATTACAGGTGTGAGCTGCTGCACCCAGCGAATTTAGAATAACTATTGTTGGCTTCACCTTTCTTGTTTTACTGACATTTCAGAAATTTGTAAACGAGTAGAATTTATAGGTAAAGAGAATTGTGGGAAATGACATTTGGGTAAAAGCTTGCCTGTCCATATGATCATAATTTTTTGTTCTTTGTCTTTTAAAGCTCTTTCAAGAATGATGTCTGTTCAAATGATTAAGGTCTCAGGAGTGTCTAGGCGGTAAATTAACCAGAGTCTCCCTGAACTTGAGCTATTGCTAGATTGTGAATTAGATACTGAATGAAGTCTTTTAGACCATGAAGAAGTCATTGCTTTGGCTTAGGTGATGCTACAATAACCTGAATGAGTTAACACAGCCTATAGAAGGGCATGCTAGCTGAGAACCGGGAACTTTGTTACGTACTAGGAGAATATATAGCTGATTTGAGTGTTAGGAATTTATACATATCTACTACTAAGTTTGCTAGAGGTTATAACATTCTGTCTCATTACTATATTTTCTCTGTTCACTGTCTAGTTACTGAGTGATCAAATTAAAAATAATAATCATGATTTTGTTACTATTCCACAGAATCGAGAAGAGCTGTTTCTACGTGCCTTGTGTTTATGTCATACTGTAGAAATCAAAACAAATGATGCTGTTGATGGAGCAACAGAATCAGCTGAATTAACCTATATCGCCTCTTCACCAGATGAAATAGCTTTGGTGAAAGGAGCTAAAAAGTAAAGTATACTTTCTTATACCTCTCCGAAGAAAGTGAAATCACAGGAGGACAGAAGTTATTTTGTTTTTTCTGTTTGCTTCAGTCACCTTAGCATGTACATCTCCTACTATTTAATAAAAAAACATAACTGCTTTAGCCAAAAGTTTTTGGAAAATTCCCACCCCTGACTAGTTAGACCAAGAAGAAAATAGTGACATGTAGGTATTACTTGCCTTACTATTTATGCATGCCAGCCAGAAGTCTGAATCTTCATATTATATTTTGCAAATAACGTAACAGTGGCTACTTTTTGTACAACACATGCTGTTTCTGAGGTACTCCCAGCAATTTTGACATCATTTGAGAACTGAAAGTCTAGTTTTACTCATGAGGTTTAAGATAATTAAGTGGCTAAAAGGTCACCCAGTGTGTTAGCTGCAGAATCAGAAACCCAAATGGTCTCTCCCTTGGTTACAGTAATTGTGGCTGGGCACTGACTTTCTCTGTTATCATGTCATCCAGTAAAAGGAAGTACAGTTATATGTTGAGATCATATGAAAGAGAAGAGAAGCATAAACAAGAATGACTAACCCCATTGAAAATTAATCATTCTATGCCAAGCGCAGTGGCTCATGCCTATAATCCCAGCACTTTGGGAGGCCAAAGTGGGTGGACCACCTGAGGTCAGGAGTTTGAGACCAGGTTGGCCAACATGGTGAAACCGTGTCTCTGCTAGAAATATAAAAATCAGCCTGGTGTGGTGGCATGCAGCCATAATCTCAGCTACTCAAGAGACTGAGGCAGGAGAATCACTTGAACCTGGGAGGCGGAGGTTGCAGTGACCCATGATCTTGTCATTGTACTCCAACCTGGGTGACAAAGCGAGACTCTGTCGCAAAAAAAAAAAAAAAAAATCATTCTTTAGAGATACACAAGGTATTTTTTATTGTTTTTGATAGGTACGGGTTCACATTTTTAGGAAATCGAAATGGACATATGAGAGTAGAGAACCAAAGAAAAGAAATAGAAGAGTAAGTAGCTCTGTGTTTGATGTTTGTCATTTCTTAACCCCACAGTGAAATTTAGATGGATTCAGGCACGGCAGAAAAGGAAGTGATGCCACTGAAAATACAGGACTCTGCTCTCCCAGTTCAGAGTTTTATGTAAATATAGTTAGGGTAGAAGCCATTTTACATAGAATGGCAGAAACTTGGATTTGAGGTAGAAATTTCAATCTGGTCCACATCTGGGTCCAGTAGCCAGAAAGAGAGTCTGCCTGGACTGTTTCTGAAATTAGATGCCATTTCAGGTTTCTAACATATGCTACAAGAAAAATCAGTGAAAATATGTGAAACATTCTGCTGTCTAGTATCTAAGCAATCACTCTGGGATTGCAAGCCCAGCCAATAAAGGCAACTTTGCCGTAAACCAGAAGTTTTGTCTTGTTGGGGATGTTCAGGTGTGAGTCTCAGGGCAAGTACTCTGATGTCCCAGTGCCTTCACATTTCCTCTTTTGCCACAAAGACCCCGGTGAACAAACCCACCTTATCTTAATGGTGGATTTTAATTAGGCTATGTGATTAATTTGAATTTCTTCTCTGACTTTCATTCTGGCCCCTAGGATCTCCTGAGACCCATCTCAGAAACCTGTAATACATTTATATGTGCTTGGGTAATGCGCCCCTTTGGAGAGAGATGCATAGAAGCCCAGAGGAAGGTTCTTAGTCTGACTGACAGGGACCCAGGGTCATTGTCAGAGTTTAGATTCTAGTCTGTCTGCAACAGTGCCCTCATCTGGCCAACAGCAAACCAGATGCCATTGTAGATGTCTTACGCATATATACTCCCCCAAGACTAATGACCCCCTCACTCCCACGAAAAACAACATATATAATAAATACTTTTTAAAATACTAATTTATTTTCAAGGAAATATTTCCTCTCACTTTTTCTAATAACCAACTCTTATTTAAACTCTCCTGTATCTCTCCATTGATTAGTTCAGCCATCCACAAACACATTTGAACAATTTCATGATGTCATTCCATTGTTTAAACCCTTTCATTGGCTTTCTTTTGCTCTTATAATACAGTCCCAAATTCCTGAAATGGCTTTTGTGTTTCCAGCCTCTGCTTACCTTTCTTTCTTTATCTCTTCCTATTCCCCTATCAGTGAGTTTTTTTGGCATTGGTGAACTACTTCAAGTCCCCCATGGGCCGTGTGCTCTCATGTTGCTTTGCTCATTCCGTCTACCCAGAATGCCATGGCCCCCTTTCTTCCTCATATTACCCTTGTGGAACCCAGCTCAGGCATGTCCTCTTCCAGGAAGCCTACTTTCAGATGGCTTCTTTCTGCGTTCTTATATCTTTCCTATAAGTGCCTTCATTACAGTATTTGAGAGACTAGAAGGGTAGCTATCTCATTATGCTCTGTCTCCCTTATATGGTGACCTGTGTAAGGGAAGGGGCTTACACAAGTCACCTTATGATAAGGGAGACAGAGCATAATGAGATAATTATTATAGCAGCATTTATATATGGAGTGCCAGGCACAGTGCTAGGTGCTGGGGAATAGAGGTGAATCTGAGCCACCTTTATTCCCCAGCACCTAGCACTGTGCCTGGCACTCCATACATAAATGCTACTAAAATAATTGGCAGAGTGGGACTATTTCTAGACCCCTCCAAATATGGCTTGGTAGGACAGCTCTTTATCCTCCATTTTATGTGGTCATTCTTCTTACCATTTTAAATAGTATAGTGAGGGACTATAAATACCACTTAACCAACACTGGTGTCCTCTGACAGCATGTTTTATGTTCAGAGAAATTCTAAGGCAAAGGAAAGTACCAGTTGTGTAGACAACCAGTGACCCTCCTGCAAAGGGGATAGCTATCTGTTGATTTAAGATGTTTAAATATCTTAACATATTTCTGTTGTGCTTTATTTTTCTCAGTATGTGCTAGGATTTTTACTTTTCTCATTTCTCTTAAAGATATGAACTTCTTCACACTTTAAACTTTGATGCTGTCCGCCGACGTATGAGTGTAATTGTGAAGACTCAAGAAGGTACATATTTTAAAAACTTGAATTTTTCTCTTTGTTCATTTGTAGGCTTACTGGTTGATTCACTCTTTCAAGAAAGAGAATCATCTCATGTAGTAGCATAGGATTAGTGAAAGTCAGGCGAAGCAGTATTTTTTTGTATATGCCTTCATGTATTTTTTTTAAGCGAACATGTTCAGTTTACAAAATCGTTAGCGATAGAACCCTTGTTATGACAGGAAGTGCATTTTCTTGTTAGCTGAACAATACCCCTCTGCCCTGGGTATTCAAACAGGAACTGAAAGGATGACTTGTGTGTGGTTCATGGTACTGACCAGTCTACCAGTGAAGTTTACACGCAGCCACCCAGCATGGTTGGATGGTCTGGGATTACTAGTAGCAGAATCCTTGAGTATAGGGAGTTGCTTATTATCCCTCACTGACCTTCCTGGTTCCCCTACTGCTTGACATTCCCTGGAAACAGGTGAGGTAGAGAGGAGTAAGGGCCTGGCTTCTGGGAAATGGCATTGCAGTTTTACTCCAGAGCTCAGGTTCTTTGTTTAACAAGAGTAAAGCTTGCCCTTTGCAGGGGAACTGGTACCATAATCCTAGGCTCCCTCATGTCTTTGGAGACAACATGGTGGTTCACCTTCTGCTCAGATTCTGCAAGACCCATAGGGGAGCACTTCTGCTTTATTCAAAGGCTCTCAGATACATGTGTGTATGGTGTACCAAGGGGTTTGTTTTCTAAAAATTCTTGATTTATTTCCCAATAATTTACTTTTTACTATTAAATTTTCTAAATTCCTTAATGTGAGAATGGGAGGATATAGACAGATCCTTGGGGGGGAACATATCCCACTTTATTCATACTTTGTGGTATGATTGCAAAGTCATGACATTGATTTTATGTAAGTGACCATGGAGTTTGTTTTGTGAACTTTAAAGTACACTTTGGATGTATAAGAATAAATGAAAAAAAAAAAAAAACCAATATTTCAAATACTTGCTATTCTTATGTCTGCACATCCACGTGTTCTACAGCAAATGGTGAAGTGTCTGCGGAACTTGTCTACAAAGGTCGTTGACCTCAGAGCTACACTTTTTGTTGAACTCGGTTGTTTCCCTTACAAGAATAAAGTGTCTCTCTTAGTGCACAACTGTGAATATTTCCTAGATGTGTGAAGTGATCTAAAGCTGCACTTATACTAGCATTCTATAAAGCTATTTTCAAGTTTCAGTAAAAACCATCAAGCCAATGTTTTAAAAGCTAGTTAATATAGTTTATTCAAAATTATTTCAGCTTGTTTGAGCTTAAGTTTTCTTCTTGACATCTGTAGATGCCATGTGTATACTCTAGGCCATGGCTTCACTGCATTTCTTTGTTTCTGGGTTTTTTTGTTTTTTGTTTTGTTTTTTTTTGTTTGTTTGTTTTTTACCCGAGAGAAGAAGGTATTACTCTGTCATCCAGGCTGTAGTGACAAGATCATAGCTCACTGCAGCCTTGACATCCTGGGCTCAAGCAATCCTTCCACCTCAGCATCCAGAGTCATTGGGATTATAGGCGTGTATCACCATGCCTGGCTAATTTTTTAATTTTAATTTTTTTAATTTTTAAATTTTTTTTTGAGACGGAGTCTTGCTCTGTTGCCCAGGCTAGAGTGCAGTAGCATGATCTTGGTTCATCACAACCTCTGCCTCCCGAGTTCAAGCTATTCTCCTGCCTTAGCCTCCCGAGTAGTTGGGACTACAGGCACGTGCCGCCATGCCCAGCTATTTTTTTTTTTTTTTGTATTTTTAGTAGAGATAGGGTCTCCCTGTGTTGCCCAGGCTGGTCTTGAACTAAGCTTAAGTGATCCTCCTGTTTCAGCCTCCCACAGTGCTGGGATTACAGGTGTGAGCCACTGCACCTAGCATACATTTTCAGAAGGAATTCAGATGCACCTCCTTGACACAAGCCCAGACTTCCATGAATTGGTGGGAGGAAGTATATTTTAACAGAGAGGTGCATATTGTAAACTCTGGCTTATTAATTGTGTTCATAATGACCTGTAGGGGTGGTGCATGCCTTTCTGACAGACTAAAGACCAAGATTTCTCATTTCATTTGGGCGAGTATTGCAAAGCATGCTCAGAATATATAACACTTGGGTGAGAGAGACCACTTTAAAAGTTATCTCTTATTGAAACCACAATACCGGCCTTAAAACTCTATGTCAAGTACTATGGTTCTTTATTTTAGGAGACATACTTCTCTTTTGTAAAGGAGCAGACTCGGCAGTTTTTCCCAGGGTGCAGAATCATGAAATTGAGTTAACTAAAGTCCACGTGGAACGTAATGCAATGGTGAGCCTATCTTCCTTCCCCCACCAATAAGTAAGCAGAGAAATTCAGAAGATGACTATGTTTATTGGATTTCTGTTTAAATGACAGCTTAAATACATTTTAGCATGTTTTTGTGGTCTGTGTTTTGTATTTGGGGATTCAATAATATTACTTTCTTTATCTTAATATAAAACGTTATTCCAGAGCAAGTTTCTGGTCAGAATTTACAGCCTTAAAGACTTTTCAGCAACCTTTGTTAAAAGAACTGTTATTTCCTTTTTCTGAACCTAATTGAATGTGACCTTTTCAGTTGTAATTTGTTCACTTTTGCAAACTAAATATGTGTCAGAATTTCTCTTTTGTACATATAGCTGAAGCAAGAGCATTTACAGAGTATGGGTTTTTTTTTCAATTATTATGAAAATAACTACAGATCTCCTACTTTACTCCTAGGATGGGTATCGGACACTCTGTGTAGCCTTCAAAGAAATTGCTCCAGATGATTATGAAAGAATTAACAGACAGCTCATAGAAGCAAAAATGGCCTTACAAGACAGAGAAGAAAAAATGGAAAAAGTTTTCGATGATATTGAGACAAATATGAATTTAATTGGAGCCACTGCAGTTGAAGACAAGTAACTAGAAAATGATACTCTAATTATTTTAGTGACCAATCATTTTGGGTGTGATCTGTCCCAGATTAGTAATTTAATCTCAATGTTTTAAATCTTTAGTTTAGTTTTATTGTTTAAGTGGGTTTAAAGATTTATTATAGCAAGTATGAAAAGTTACACCAGATTTTGAACTATTAGTAGGAATGATTTTTAAGGTAAATTCATGTAACCTAGAAGAATGAATCAGTTATCACTAAGGTCTTTTGGCTATTTACTAAGTCATTCATATATTTATGCACATATTATCAAATAGTCTTGGCATGTGCAGGGAAGGGTACTATAGCCATTGTTTTGTACTGGTGCCTAGGTGAAGGGGTAAGCTTTGAGAGACAGATGAGCAGAAAGGAAATTTAAGGTAGAGTGAACAGCATGAGAGGTTACTCTAGCTTAGTTCAACAGACCAGAGTATGTTTTTACATACTTTATTTACTTATTTGATTTGATTTGATTTAATTTAATTTTGCTTTTTTTTTTTTTTTTTTTTTTGAGACAGAGTCTTGCTCTGTCGCCTAGGCTGGAGTGTAGTGGCACAATCTTGGCTGACTGCAGCCTCTGCGTCCTGGGTTCAAATGATTCTTGTGCTGCAGCCACTTGAGTAGCTAGCTGGAATAACAAGCATACGCCAACACATCCAGCTAATTTGTGTATTTTTAGTAGAGATGGGGTTTCACCATGTTGGCCAGGCTGGTCTTGAACTCCTGGCCTCAAGTAATCTTCCTGCCTTGACCTCCAAAAGTGCTGGGATTACAGGCATGAGCCACTGGCCTGGCCTGCATACTTTAAAATAATATGCTTTTAACTTACAGGCTCAGCTTTTTCAGACACGATTGCAGGACACTGCCATTGATCTGCTTGAAATAATTTTTAGATTCTTAATATTTTTTGAATTTTCTAAATATTATATATGAAAATTATAAGACTTAAATAAAAAGTTACAAACATATATTCAACCACATTAAAAGGTATTGAAATTCTAATGAAATTCATTTAGTCTAATTTCATTATTATTCTGTGGCCAAAAGAAACCCAGAGGAAAGTGTCATTTTTCTATCCTTGCCTATAAGTATTATAATTAAATTCTCATTCAGGATGGTTGGCATTCCTCTTTTTTTGGAGGGTGGATCAGGGGTTGTACATTCAGGTAGTACACATGCAGGTTTGTTACGTGGTTATATTGTGTAATGCTGGGATTTGGGCTTCTATTTATCCCATCACCTAAGATATTAACATAATAATGGGTACTTTTTCAACCGCCATTCCCCTCCTGTCTTCCCCCTTTTGGAATCCCTGTTGTCTATTATTTCCCTCATTATGTCCATGTATACCTATTGATTAGCTCCCACTTATAAGTAAGAGCATGCAGTATTTGATTTTCTGCCTCTGAGTTATTTCAGTTACGATACTGGCCTCCAGCTGTATCCATGCTGCTGCCAAGGATATGATTTCACTCTTACGGCTGCATAGTATTCCAGCAATCTTGCCTGATTGCTCTGGCTAGGACTGCCAGTACTATGTTAAACAGGAGTGGTAAGAGTGGATATCCCTGTCTTGTTCCAGTTTTTAGGGGAAATGCTTTCAACTTTTGCACATTGAGTATGGTGTTGGCTGTGGGTTTGCATGTAGGACCCTTATTATTTTGAGGTATGTTTCTTCAATGCCTAGTTTGTTCTCAGGGGATTGTTTTTAACATCAAGTTATGTCAAGTTTTATTGAATTTTTTTTTTTGCATCTATTGAGATGAACATATAATTTTTGTTTTAATTCTGTGTATGTGGTGAATTACATGTATTGATTTGCATATGTTAAGCCATCCTTGCGTCCCAGGAATAAAACCCATTTGATCGTGATGAGTTATCTTTCTGATGTGCTGATGGTTTCAGTTTGCTAATATTTTGTTGAGGATTTTTACATTTGTGTTCATCATGAATAACAGCTTGTAGTTTTCATTTTTTATTGTGTCCTTGCCAGATTTTGATATCAGGATGATACTAGTTTTGTAGAATGAGTTAGGGTGGAATCCCTCCTCATTGATTTTTCTTGGAGTAGTTTCAGTAAGATTGGTACCAACTTTTCTTTATATACATTTGATAGAATTCTGCTGTTAATATTACTGATTCAGTTTCATAGCTTATTATTTGAGACAGAGTCTCAAATAATAGTCTGCTTAGGGTTCTTTTCCTCCTGGTTCAATATTGGGAAGTTGTATATTTCCAGGAATTTATTCATTTCCTCTGTGTTTTCCAGTTCATGCTCATAGACATGTTCATAATAGTCTCTGAGGATCTTTTGTATTTCTGTGGTATCAGTTGTAATGTCACCTTTGTAATTTCTGATTACACCTGTGCTTATTTGAATCCTCTCTTTTTCTTAATTTAGCTACTAGTCTGTTTGTTTTTCATTTTTGTTTCATTAATCTGTTGTATGATTTTTTTGGTCTCAATTTAGTTCTGCCACGATCTTTGTTACTCCTCTGCTAGCTTTGGGTCTGGTTTGTTTTTCTAGTTTTTTAGGTGTAACATTAGGTTGTTCATTTGAGAGTTTTCTTCCTTTTTGATATAGGCAATTAGTAGTGCTGTAAACTTTTAACACTGCTTTTGACATACCCTATAAATTTTGGTATGTTGTGTCTCTATTTTCATTTGTTTCAATTTTTTTTACATTTCTGCCTTAATTTCATTATTTACTCAAAAGTCATTCAGGAGCAAGTTATTTAGTTTATATGTACTTGTGTGGTCTTGAGAGTTCCCCTTGTTATTGATTTCTAATTTTATTTCACTCTGTTCTGAGAAGATGTTTGATATGATTTTGAATTTAAGGAGACTTGCTTTATGACTAAGCGTGTGATCAATTTTAGAGAATGTTCATGCACAGATGAGAAAAATGTATATTCTGTAGTTGTTGAGTGGACTGTTTTGTAAATGTCTATTAGTTCTATTTGGTCAAGAGTCCAGTTTAAGTCCAGAGTTTCTTTGTTATTTTTCTGCCTCGATAATCTGTCTTGTGCTATCACTGGGGTCTTAAAATCCTCCAATATTGGCCAGGCATGGTGGCTCACACCTTTAATCCCAGCACTTTGGGAGCCCAAGGTGGGGGGATCACGAGGTCCGAAGATTGAGAATATCCTGTCCAACATGGGGAAACCTCATCTCTACTAAAAATACAAAAATTTGGATGTGGTGGCACATGGCTGTAATCCCAGCTACTGGGGAGGCTGAGGCACGAGAATCGCTTGAACCCAGGAGACAGAGGTTCCAGTGAGCTGAGATCGCGTCACTGCCCTCCAGCATGGCAACAGAGTGAGATTCTGCCTCAAAAAAAAAAAAAAAAAAAAAAATCCGCCCTCAATATTACTGTATGGCTCTCTGTCTCTATGGATGATTGTTTTATCAATCTGGGCCCTCTGATGTTGGGTCCCTATATATTAGGTTAGTTAAATCTTGATGAATTGAATCCCTTTTTATTATAGAATTCCCGCCTTTTTATTTACTGTTGTTGGCTTAGTCTGTTTTAGCTGATACAGGAAGATCAACCCCTGCTCTTTTTTGTTTTCTATTTGCATGATAGGTCTTTCTCCATCCCTTTAGTTTTAGTTTGTGGTCGTCATTATGCCTGAGATGAGTCTGTTGAAGTTTTTGAGACCAAGTCTCACTCTGTCGCCCAGGCTACAGTGCAGTGGCACGATCTCGGCTCACTGCAACCTGTGCCTCCCAGGTTCAAATGATTCTCCTGCCTCAGCCTCCTGAGTAGCTGGGACTACAGGCGCCCGCCACCATGCCCAGCTAATTTTTGTATTTTTAGTAGAGACGGGGTTTCACCTTTTTGGCCAGGCTGGTCTCAAATTTATGACCTCAGGTGATCCTCCTGCCTTGGCCTAAAGTGCTGGGATTTCAGGTGTGAGCCACCACGCCCGGCCTAACAGATGGTATTTTTGTATTCAGTGTGCCAGTCTGTGTCTTTTCAGTAGAGCATTTAGGCAATTTACATTCAAGGTTAATATTGATATGTGAAGTTTTGTTCCTGTGTTAGTACTGTTAGTTAATTGTTTTGTAGTCTCAAGGATATAATTGCTTTATAGGATCTTTGAGCTTTTTACTAACATATGCTTTTATAGTAGCAGATATCATCTGTTTGTGCCTGTGTTTAGAGGTCCTTTAAGCATTTCTTATAGGATAGGTTTGGTGGTGACAGATTCCCATAGCATTTGCTTGTCTGGGAAAAACTCTTATTTCTCCTTCCTTTAGGAAGCTTAGTTTAGCAGTATATAGAATTCTTGGCTGCAGTTGTTTTTCTTTAAGAAGGCTAAAGGCTAGGTATGGTGGCTTATACCTGTAATCCAGTGCTTTGAGAAGTTGAGGTTGGAAGATCATTTGAGCCTGGGAGCTCACAGCTAGCCTGGGCAGGATAGTGAGACCCGCCTACAAATTTTTTAGAAAACTAGGCGTGGTGTCACATACTTGTAGTCCCAGCTGTTTGGGAAGCTGAGGTGGGAGGATTGCTTGAACCCAGGAGTTATAGTGAGCTGTGACTGCAGCTCACTTTAGGTGACAGATTGAGACTTTGTTTCTTTTAAAAAAGGGGTAAAAATACATCCCCAATCTTCTGTCTTCTAAGGTTTCTGCTGAGAAATTAGCTATTAGTCTGATGGTATTTCATTTATAGGTAATTTTTCCTTTTTTTTTTTTTTTTTTTGAATCTAGCTGCCTTTAAGATTTTTTTTTCCCTGTTAACGTTGGGTAGTCTGACTATATATGCCTTGGTGAAGGTCATCTTGTGTAGCATATCACCATTGATCTCTGAATTTCTTATATCTGCATGTTGATCTTGAGCAAGGTTCAAGAAATTTTCCTGAATTATTCCCCAAATATGTTTTCCATGTTGCCTGTTTTTCTTCTCTCTCAGAAATGCCAAGAAGTTATAGATTTTGTTGCTTTACATAATTCCATGTTTCTCAAAGACTTTGCTTGTGTTAATTTATTTTTTTAATCTGACTGGGTTAATTTGAAAGACTACTCTTCAAGCTCTGCAGTTCTTCTGCTTTGTCTACTCTATTGTTAAAGCTTCCAGGTATATTTTGAAATTGATTTAGTGAATTTTTCATTTCCAGATGTTCTAATTGGTTTGTTTTATTATAGCTGTCTTTCATATCCTGAATCATTTTTCTGGTTTCTTCGTGTTGGGTTTCAGCTTTCTCTTGGATCTCGTTGAGTTGCCTTGCAATCCATATTTTGAATTCCTTATCTGTCACTTCAGAGTTTTGATTCTGTTTAGCCTGTATTACAGAGGTAGTACAATCCTTTAAATGTGTCAAGACACCTGACTTTTCGTACCACCACAGTTCTTACACTGATTCCTTCTCATCTGAGGGATCTGTCGCTTCTTATTTTTTAATTTGCTGTAGTTTGGATGAAACATTTTTATTTTTCAATACTTTTTTCCCTTGAGGATATGACTGTGTTATATGTTGTGTATGATTGTTTGGCTTTGTTTCTGGGTGCTTTCAGTGGGGCAAGTCTCTGTGTGGTTTCCTTGGTTGTGGATAGCTTCAGTGCAGTGGCTTTCTCAGATGCTGATTGTTGTAGTGAGGTATGGAATGCAAGGGTCAACACACTGCCTCCCGCAGGGCTAAGGGTGTCAGAAAGCGTGTCATGTGTACTAGCACTAAGCCCTTCTGACAATAAGTTATTTATTTGGTGGTGCAGTTCAGGCTTCAGTCCAGTAGGTGGAGCTTAAGAGTAAGAGTCAGTTCTTCCTCTGGTAGGCTGATTGATGGGTGGAAACACCTACCCTGAGGGGAGGATGGGGGCAAGGGGTGGAGATCCTATTGGGGTATGCCAAGGTCTTGGGGGAAGAAACGAGGAGGGGTGTACCAGTTCCTCATCCTGTGCAGGTAGGAACATGACCTGCTTCTCTATTATGCCCTGTCATAGGGCTCACAACCTTCAGTTCATATAGACTTTATCCTTTGGTTCCTGGTCACAGTGTGGCTGCAGACCATGAATACACCTCTCTGGTGGTTGCCACCCAAATGGGCTTTGGCCAAGCCTTTCCCCCATGTTCAAAGCAGACAACTCTGCAGCTTACCTGTCCATTGCTGGGATGTTGCTACTCTGTGTAGGGAGTGGGAGTTGGGTCCTGCCCTTTGTGTAAGCCCAATTGGCACGAGCTCATTTTCAGCAGAGGTGGAGCTACTGCGAAAAGTGTGAAAAGTTTCTCCAGGTACATGTGTGCCACCCTCCACTGGGAAGAACCACTGCAGGCTGCGTCAACAACAGTGTACAGAGGGTGGGCGCAGTAGGAAATGTCCCCTCTTCATGACTGTTCTTGGCCGTCAGTGCTACCCCCTTCAGTGATTGTCACTGTGTCCACATTTCCTTTGTCCCAGGAGGGTCCTTGGTGGGCTGTAACCTCCTCCTTAGGGGCCTTCCATGCCGAGAGATAGATCTCTAGGAGTCCCCTAGCTCCCTGTGGACTCGCTGATCCCCCTGAGCTTGCCAAAGTCAGAGTGGGTTGTGGAGTATGTTTGCTGGGGATTGATGGTGTGATAATGCAAGGGCAGAGATTCCCCTAGGTAGGGCATTGGCCCATCACAGCAGCACCAACAGAATGGTTCCCACTGTCTAAGTTTTGGTCTGAGGGAAGTACTGACATGCCTGCATGAGCTGGCCACCCAGATCGCTGTCCTTGTGAAGTTCCTGTATCACCACTGACAGCATTACTTTAGGTAAGGAGGGCAGAGGGGTATCCCAGCAGTTTGATAGTCAGGAGATTGTCACAAGGTCAGGGAAGCAGAGAACCATTTCCACCTACCCTTTACTTGGGGCTCTGAGTTCTTCGGGGGTCAGTCTCTGCCAGACTCTTCGCTACTTTCCTTTTCTGTATCCCAGCTTCCTCTTTCGGGCTCTCCAACAACAGGTCCTGGCTCTTTTCCTGCAGTTTTTAGTTCAGAACATGTCCATTCACCAGTAACTTTGATCTTTTTTATGAGGACAATTGGCATCTGACGTCCCTAGTCAGCCATCTTCAAAACTCATGTTCCTGTTCTTAAAGCTCCTCAGGGATAGGGATTCACTAATTTCCCTCATTATCTGATTAGAATCTTTGGCCCTTTATACTTTTAATGATGTTAAGTGATGTTAAGTATTGGTATGGTTAGATATAGCAATGAAATATGCTGAAGTGACAGTGAGTACAAATCTTTCTGAACATCTTAGCTTAGAATGATGATACTCAATTCTGCCATTGGATACCAGTTACTTTGAGGTGTCACAAACTTTTCAGAACCTCATTGTTTAAAATTTAGTAAGTGAAACTATGCCAGAGACAACACTCGGAATGAGTAGGGGATGTTTATGAAAGCCAACCATGATAAGGTGTCAGGACTCTAGAACTGCTATGAATTATAAAAAATACTGTCTTTAACAAGCCTTCCTGTAGAATCTTTGTCAGGAATTTTAGGAAATCACAGGTTTCTTTTGTGTTCCCAGGCTACAAGATCAAGCTGCAGAGACCATTGAAGCTCTGCATGCAGCAGGCCTGAAAGTCTGGGTGCTCACTGGGGACAAGATGGAGACAGCTAAATCCACGTGCTATGCCTGCCGCCTTTTCCAAACCAACACCGAGCTCTTAGAACTAACCACAAAAACCATTGAAGAAAGTGAAAGAAAAGAAGATCGATTACATGAATTATTGATAGAATATCGTAAGAAACTGCTGCATGAATTTCCTAAAAGTACTAGAAGCCTTAAAAAGTAAGAAAGTACATCAGTTTCTTTTATGTAGACATTGGTGCAGATGTAAATCACAGCTGTGTATATACAAGGCTTTACTTTCTGTAATTTATGATTTTCTATTTGCCGGTGTTATCGTTATAAGTTAAAATCGTCCCTGAGGACTTGACTGATGGCCCATTTCAGATTATTTGGCACTTTCCACCTTTCTTTTAACTTAAAACTGCACATTTCTGAAGGTTTAGAAAAACAGCTCAATTTTTAAATGTTTACAGTCTAGGTGTTCAATGTTGATATTATGGCCTGGTCCATGTTAAGAAAAAAATATTGCTTTCACAGTCTCTTAAATTGAATGTAATAAAATCAATCTCTATGACAATTTTCATGCATTTTGAGGTTCTGGAGCCATTTTATGTGCATTTTTATACCCTGCACCTCCAAAGGGAACCAAATACTTGTTAACATGGCCACTTTATTTAGAGGACATGGCCGCTTTGACTCTGCTTTGAACTAGGAAGAATTTGTGGAACATAAAGGTGTCAGGGAAAGCCACTGATACACAATAATTCAATTCCCAGACATATATCTTCTATACTTCCCATTGACCAAGGGTCAACCTTGTCTAAACCAATTACTTAAATTTACCTTGGCCATAAGCAAATTGATTTCCTTTTTTGGAATGCCATGGGATGTGTCTGTACTAACTCGAAATATCCCTAAGCAATATTATTTTTAATTTCTTGAGCACACTTTATGTTCCAGAAACAGTGTTAAGGGCTTTGTATGATAATTGTCATTTAATCTTCATTAACAACCCCGTTAGGCAACTGTATTTTCTTCATTTTACAGATAGAGATCACACAGCTAAGAAGGAGTTCAGAAAGTCTATCTAATTCCAGATACCTTGCTTATAACAACTATGCTATATCTGTATACTCATCTCTAATATTTAAACAAACTTTAAAAATGAATAGCCCACATTCATGAGGCTATGGCCAATTTTAAAACAGCTGTTGTTCTAGTACTTGGGCATCAGTGAGAATAAATAGGTTTTTATTAATTGCCTATGAGAAACATTTCCATTAGCCAAGTGGTGCTAATAAAGACAGTCCAAAATATGTGTATTTTACCTCTCCTTTTGTCTTAGTCTACTTGGGCTGCCATAACAAAATACGATAGATTGGGTAGATTAAAAAGCAGAAATTTATTTTTCACAGTTTTGGAGGCTAAAGTTCTGTTACTGGAGTGTCAGCATGGTTGGTTTCTGGTGAGGGCTCTCTTCTGACTTGCAGATGGCTGCCCTTTTCCTGTGTCCTCACATAGCAGAGAGAGCTCTGTTGTCTCTTCCTCTTTTTTATTTTGAAACAAAGTCTCACTCTTGTGGCCCAGGCTGGAGTGCATGATTTCAGCTCACCACAACCTCTGCCCACCAGGTTCAAGCAATTCTTCTGCTTCAGCCTCCTGAGTAACTAGAGTTATAGGCATGCACCACCACGCCTGGCTAAATTTTTTGTATTTTTAGTAGAGACGGGGTTTCTCCATGTTGGTCAGGCTGGTCTCGATCTCCTGACCTCAGGTGATCTGCCTGCCTCAGCCTCCCAAAGTGCTGGGATTACAGGCATGAGCCACCACGCCCAGGCTGTGTCTTCCTCTTATAAGGGCAGTAATCCCATCATGGAGGCCCCGCCTTCATTAACTCATCTAAAGTCAGTGTATTAGTCTGTTTTCACACTGCTGTTAAAGACATACTGAAACTGGGAACAAAAAGAGGTTAAATTGGACTTAGAGTTCCACATGGTTGGGTAGGTCTCAGAATCATGGCAGGAGGCAAAAGGCACTGCTTACATGGTGGCAGCAAGAGAAAAATGAGGAAGAGGCCAAAGCAGAAACCCCTGATAAACCCATCAGATCTCGTGAGAGTTAATTCACTGTCACGAGAATAGTGCAGGAAAAGATCGGCCACCATGATTCAATTAACTCCTTCTGAATCCCTCCCACAACACATGAGAATTCTTGGAGATACAATTCAAATTGATATTTGGGTGGGGACACAGCCAAACCATTTTATTCCACCCCTGGTCCTTCCAAATCTCATGTCCTCACATTTCAAAACCAATCATATCTTCCCAACAGTCCCCCAAAGTCTTAACTCATTTCAGCATTAACCCAAAAGTCCACAGTCTAAAATCTCATCTGAGACAAGGCAAGTCCTTTCTGCCTATGAGCTTGTATAAAATCAAAAGCAAGCTAGTTACTTCCTAGATAGAATGGTGTACAGGTATTGCATAAATACAGCCATTCCAAATGAGAGAAATTGGCCAAAACAAAGGGTTTACAGGGCCCATGCAAGCCCGAAATCCAGCCAAAATTTGACTCTGTGTCTCACATCCAAGTCATGCTGATGCATGAGGTGGATTCCTATGGTCTTGGGCAGCTCTGCCCCTGTGGCCTTACAGGGTATAACCTCCCTCCTGGATGCTTTTGCAGGTTGGCATTGAGGGGCTGTGTCTTTTCCAGGTGCGTGGTGCAAGCCATCAGTGGAGCTACCATTCTGGGGTCTGGAGGATGTTGGCCGTCTTCTCACAGCTCCACTAGTCAGTGCCCCAGTAGGGATTCTGTGTGAGGGCTCTGTCCCCACATCTCCCTTCTGCACTGCCCGAGCAGAGATTTTCCATGAGGGCACCATCCCTGCAGCAAACTTTTCCCTGAGCACCCAGGCATTTCCATACATCTTCTGAAATTTAGGTGGAGGTTCCCAAGCCTCAGTTCTTGACTATGCACCCACAGACTTAACACCATGTGGAAGCTGCCAAGGCTTGGGGCTTCCACCCTCTGAAGCCATGGCCCAAGCTCTTCGTTGGCCCCTTTAAGCCATGGCCGGAAAAGCTTGGACACAGGGCACCAAATCCCTAGGCTACACACAGCATGGGGACACTAGACCTGGCCCATGAAACCACTTTTTCATCCTGGGCCTCCAGGCCTGTGATGTGAGGGGCTGCTGTGAAGGTCTCTGACATGGCCTGGAGACATTTCCCCCATGGTCTTGGGGATTAACATTAGGCTCCTTGCTACTTATGCATATTTCTGCAGCTGGTATGAATTTCTTCTCAGAAAATGGGTTTTTTCTTTTCTTTTACGTGGTCACGCTGCAAATTTTCCTGAGCTTTTGTTTCCCTTTTAAAATAAAATGATTTTAACAGCACCTGAATCACCTTTTGAATGCTTTGCTGCTTAGAAATTTCTTCCGCCAGATACTCTAAATCATCTCTCTTAAGTTCAAAGTTCCACGAATCTCTAGGGCAGGGGCAAAACACCGCCAGTCTCTTTGCTGAAACGTAACGAGTCACCTTTGCTCCAGTTCCCAACAAGTTCCTCATTTTGAGACCACCTCAGCCTGAATCTTACTGTTCATATCACTATCAGCATTTTTGTCAAAGCCATTCAACAAGTCTCTAGGAGGTTCCAAATTTTCCCACATCTTCCTGTCTTCTCTGAGCCTTCCAAACTTTTCCAGCCTCTGCCTCTTTCTTACTGAGTTCCAAAGTCACTTCCACATTTTCAAGTATCTTTTCAGCAATGCCCCACTCTACTGGTGCCAATTTACTATATTAGTCTGTTTTCGTGCTGCTGATAAAGACATACCTGAGACTGGGAAGAAAAAGAGGTTTAATTGGACTTACAGTTTCACATGGCTAGGGAGGCCTAAGAATCATGGCAGGATGCAAAAGGCACTTCTTATGTAGCAGTGGCAAGAGAAAAATGAAGAAGCAAAAGTGGAAACCCCTGATAAACCCATCAGATCTCATGAGACATCACTCAGCTCTCACAAGAATAGCACAGGAAAGACTGGCCCCCATGATTCAGTTACCTCCCACTGGGTCCCTTCCACAACACATGGGAATTCTGGGAGTACAATTAAAGTTGAGATTTGGGTGGGGACATAGCCAAATCACATCAGCCAGTTACCTCTCAAGGGCCCTTACCTTCTAATAACACAACACTGGGAGTTAAGAGCTTCAACAGAGGAATCTTGGGAGAATGCAATTCAGCCTATAACAGACAAAAATCCCATTATGAGGGCCTCACCCCCTAAAGGTGCTATCTTCAAGTACAATCACATTGGGGGTAGGACTTCAACATACGAATTTGTGGGGGAACACAATTCAGTCTGTAGCACCATTCAGCAGCCCCGAAGGGACTTCTATAAAAGCCAGAGCTTAAGGAAAACTTTGCATTCTATCACTGTCTCAGATCAACCCATCTTCCTGGTTATCTGTGTGGAGTAGGGCTTAGTCTTTTCTCTGCTTACTTACACAGGGTTCAGACTCATAGCATCACCTTTGCTGGCTTCTGCTCCTTTGCCCTTTCCCCTTCAAATCAGTCCCCAAGCCTTATTCATACTCCCATTTTCACTACTAGTGCCCCGCATTAGAGGCCTAGTACCTCATGCATGAAATCCCTTAAGCCCCTCTGCCAGATGAATGATCTTTAAGTGAAGTACTGTCCCTATCACAGTTCTGCTCAGAAACCTTTGGTGGTTCTCTATTACCCACAGATTCAGGCCACACCAAAGGCCTTAAGTGACCTTTTCAATGTGCTTTTCCAGTGCACCCCAACATACATTCTATTACTTGACCTCCTCCTTGTCTTTCAAGTCCTACTTTATATACCACACTTCACAGAGAATTCACTATTTTCTGTGTGGATGTGTCTCAATAACTGAGCATTAAATTGAATATCTTGTTTGGTTGGGTATGTTCTCTCATGTATGCTTCCATCACTGTAAGGAGATTTTCTATTCTCCATAAAAAGGTTAGTCAGTAATTCTTTGTATTCCTCTATATAGTGAGCTTATAGTTGGTGTTCACAAGTATTTCTTCATTGGTTATTGAGTTGCTGTTTTCAGCCCCAAAAGTAAGCTATTAATATATGAGTAGGGGAGCAAAGAAAGAGAACACAATCATTGACATCTCTTTATTTAGTGAATAAAATTATGCAGCAAAATATGGATAAGTATACAATATTATGGTATTAGCAGTATACACTGAAGGAATATAGAATAAAGGAGTGATGAGGTATATGAGGCCCTCACTATTCAAAGTTTCATCTATAGAATAGCAGCTCCATTGTCACTGGACAGAAATGCAAAATCTCAGGAAGAAGCTAAGGCTACTGCGTTAGGAAGTCTCAGCGCTTCTCTTAAAACCTTTCAAGTGACTGAATCAGGCCCACTCTAGTTATCTAGGATGATCTCTCTTACTTGAAATCAACTGCTTGTGGACTTTTATCACATCTACAAAGTACCTTTATAGCAACACTTAGATGCTTGTTTGGTTAGATAACTGGGAAATGTGGCCTCACCAAGTTGACCTTTTGGAACTTACAGTCATCTATATGTGCAACTTGGGTCTCAAAGGTAGGATTGCAAGTCACTGTTGTGCCATTATTAGAGGCCCTTGCTTCTTTAGAGTGCAAAGGTCAAGGAACCAGACTGATGACTCCTCTTACCTGGAACAGCCCCCTTTGTGGTTTATAAAATCTGGATCCTAAATAGAAATGTATAATAGATCCAAACATAGCATTGTTTTTCTTTTTCAGAGCATGGACAGAACATCAGGAATATGGATTAATCATAGATGGCTCCACATTGTCACTCATACTAAATTCCAGTCAAGACTCTAGTTCAAACAATTACAAAAGCATTTTCCTACAAATATGTATGAAGTGTACTGCAGTGCTCTGCTGTCGGATGGCACCATTACAGAAAGCCCAGGTAACTGTGAACATTAGTTAACGTTCCATTCTGGATATTTCTATACACATATGTGCAAATGTTTATTTTTTAAAAAAAATTATTTCTTCTTCAAAGGGCCATTATTACCATCTAATTTCTTCCTCTCAGGCTTTTTTCTTTTTGTAATCAGATTCAGAAGTCTTTTCCCATTTCGAATTAAATTTATGCTGTATCTTGCTGTCCCCTCAGTCTGGCTGTCCCAATTCCTCACCTTCCAGACTTTTTTCTCTGATGAGTGCTTTGTGCTTGTTGCCACTGCTCCTAGACCCCTTATGACATTAGCTCTGTGTGTTCTTTCTGCTATTCTTACTCCATTGGCTTGCCCGCAGGTAGACCTGGCCCATCCCTTGTGTAGTCTTCCATTCTCTTTCTCATTTCTCCTTAGCACTTGACATCATCAATTATATCCTCCTTAAAATTATCCTTTCATGGTTTCTGTGATGGTCCGTGGTCCTGACATTTTATTTGTCAACTTAGTGGCTTTTTATTTTGTCCCATTGTCTATTTTCTCCCTAATTATCTGTTTTTTCTAGGGCAAAGTTTTTTCTCCACTTTCAACTTTATGGTCTCTCACTGGATAAGCATATCTATTTCTCTGACTCCCATTGATAAATGTGTGGCCCTGACTTTTTCTTGACATTAAGTCTCCTATTTCTACTTGTCTGCTAGACAACTCTATATGGATTCCCTACTGTCACAAAAATTCTAGTGTCCAACACAGATCTTAAAATGTTCTTCCTCAGACCAGTTTGGTTTTTCTTTTATATTGCTCTTGTTACCAGTGTTATTTTTCTCTTGTTCCCTATGTCTCAAAACTACCTTTGATCCTTCTCCTTTCCCTCTACATATAGACACCATGTCCTATTGGTCCTAGCTTTTGTCATAGCTCTCATTTTGATGCCGTATTTCAAAACCTTTTACTGCCCGACTAGTCCAAGCCCTTGTGACTTTACACATAGACTATTTGATTTAGTCTCCTCACTAGTCTCCTTGCTTTCACACATCCATTTTTAATCCCTCCACACTCCCAAATTAATCTTGTTAAAACACAGCTCTTGCCATCATATATTCTTTTTCAGACACTTTCAGTAGTTTCATAGTCTCTCAGGATGAAGGGCAGTTGACTGAAGGTCGTACATGGGGCTCCCCATTGTTGTCCCTTAACATGTCTCTACGTATTTTGTGCGTTGTGTCCGCTATCACTCCTTTCTCTGGCGTAAATTCTCCACTCCTGTTGGTTGTTCCTCTGTGGTCTTCCATATGTCATGCTCAGGGCAACTTTGAAAACTTTTGTCACATCATTTCCTCATCTGGCATTCTTTCTGAATTCTTCTGGTCTAACAAAAATTTTGCTCATAATGAAACCTAGCTGAAGGGCCACCTCCTACATGCTATCTTTTCCAGCTCCTCCAGTCCAAATTGATCTGACTCACCTTGCTTCTTTGTATTCACTTGGTATGAGGAAACTTAGAGTCTCCATTACATACTTTTTCATTTCCATATGTGCTATAGGATATTCTTTCATATGTGTTAGTCTTGCTTTATCAGATTCTTTAACCAGTTGCTCTAAAGGGGATGGCCGTGTCTGTGGCTTTTCCTTTACGTAATGTGTGCGTGCGCGCACAGGCGTGTGCACACACACACACACACACATCCCCATCATATGTGGGCATTTTACACACACACACACACAGACACACACACACACACACACACACACACACCCATCGTATATGGGGCATTTCTCCTGTCTGCCTTCTATTTCTCAGTCCCCACTGCAATCAGAGGCTCTTCTTTCTTTTCTTCAATCTTGAAAACCTCTCTTGGCCGCAGGTCGGGAATCAGATCCAACCAGAACACACTATCCAAAAGTATCTGTCCCCTTAGTCAGAGGTTTGCCTGCAAAAGCAACCTCTTTTTTTTCCCTTACATTCAGTGTATGCTGCTCAAATTGTTCACCTGGGTTCTGACTGCTTCATTGTCAGGGAGGTATATGAATTCCTGACCCCATGCTGCTTCTTCCACCTTGATTATGCCACCACTTGTGGTTTAATCCTCATTTTGTTTTATTTCTGTCAGTATAGTCATTTCTTGCAGGATATTACATACTTAGCTGTCACGTTCACGTAGGTGATGTTCAAGTCACTATCCCCAATCCAAATATTTGGTAATCATCTTCTTCAGCCAAACACATATTCTTAGGTGTGGGATTATCACCCCAAATCTGACTTCTCTAGAGTCCAACCATCATTTTCCTTGGCATGTTCTTTTTCTATGACTGACATCAGTGTACTTCCAGATTTCTAGATTCAAAACCTTGAAACCTGTGTTGCCTTTCCACATACTTTACTCTTCCATTGTGGTTGGTGGTCTTAGTAACTAAATGTTGTATATTTCTTATTACATTGTCTTTTCCATCTATTCCCTTCTTTTCATTACCTTTCCGAGCCAGGGCTTTCAATAGCTCATTGAACTTCTGGAACTAGCCACCTAACTTCTCTCTTTGCCTACAGTCTTGCTTTCCTCCACTTCTTCCTACACCCTGCTGCCACTTTCATATCACTCCCTGTTGAACTAGCTCCAGATATTTCTGTCCATGTCCCCCATATGAAAATTCCAATTGATCTGGGCAAGCCAGATCTCTTCTCTCAGCAGGTACTGTATTTATCTGGCTGTATGCTCTTGGATATGCTAATCCCTTTCTCTGAAATACTCCTTTCTTTCTCATCTATGCGAGTCTTAACTAATATTTTGTGATTTAGATCAAATCACTCTTCCTTCTGTAAAATTTCTGATCACTTGGGCATGTGATGTCTTCTCCCTTCTCTGACATCCTAGACCTTCTTATGTGGATGACAGTATCACGTAACCCTGCACAGATGCTACGTTTTGTTACCTTGTATTGTTAATCTGTTTATCTAATATTCTTGTACTCATGACCTAACTTTACTACTTCATTTATATGCTTTTTAAGGTGTCTAATGAAACTTTCTGTTTTGGCTCTTAGCACATTCCTGTATATAAAATAAAGCAAGCTATTATAATTGATGAATAAACAATATTTTGTAACTTTTTTTTCATGAAGCTATCCTAGAGATTGAAGAGGTCTTAATCTAGTTGACCTAGGGCTAAGTGAAAAAGTCCATGTTTACCAATCTAAATCCTTCATTATTTTATGGTACATGATTGAATACCCTTTTATCTTTCCACAAGGATGAGTTTTACTCTTTTTAGTCTATATTTTCATACAGAAGCTGTCACTCTTGATAATTTTATTGCCTTCTCTAAACCTTCCCTGGCTGTGTATTTTTTCCTTGACGTGCAAATCATTACTGCACACAGTATAACATGTGCACTTAGTTAACCATTGTTGTAGCCTATTACAAACAAATTTAGTTGGGGTTCTTTAATTTTGTCTTTTATTCTTTCACTTACAGGTGATTTCTGACAGTCTTCTATAAAGTTTTTAAGAGGAACCAACCTGAGGGGGAGGGATTGGGGAAAGCTGGCATTTTGCAGTCACAACATTTTTGTGTTAAGTGGAATTGGATGTGGGGTTTCTTTGTACCATTTAATACAACTACAACCTGATTGAATTCTGTTTAAAGAAATAACTGCAGGGTGCCTTAGCCTCATATGAATTATTTTTAATCACTCCAGTTATGTTGAAAATGGATTTTATTTATGTTAACTGGTCAGAGCAATTGTGAGGACAGTATTTTTGCAAAGCATTATTTAGCTACTAAATTATTTAAAGTTTTTTTAAGCTGCTAGATTCCAAGGGGTTTTGTGGCTTGCCACATCTAACAGTGATTATCTAAAACATAGGGAAGGAGGGCAGCTGATTACTCAATAGACTTCCGACAAATAACTCTGCCAGAAGGTTTTTGGAGAACCACAAGACAGAAGTATTTTAGTACCAGGGATGAACATTTTTTTCAGTACCTGTCATGAACATGGCACTGAATTACACAGTATCATTTATACATCTTGAAGAACACTCAGGGAATAGTGACAGGCTTTGATCTGAAAAAACGCTCAGGGAATAGTGACAGACTTTGTACACATATCTTGGGCATCTTTCTGCAAATGTCAGCCCCTTTAGTATACATCTTTTAAAATATAGCTACTCATAGGAGAGGTCAGATCATATTGAGCAGTGAGAGATTTATTAAAGTTTAGTTGGCAGCCAGATAGGTGCAAGAATTTAACATTAGGTAGGTTCCTGGGAATAAGGGTTGATGTGCTCCTAGAAAAGGTGAGAGTGTCAGCAGCAAGGAGAGAGTAGAAAGTAACCAAAAACATTGTTCTCTGACTTTCCACTTGGTTCTGGTGGCCCTATATATGTTACCCCAAATCAACTTTCTGGCTTCTGTCATACATTCAACATCGGATCTGAAATAACACATTATGCAATCACAAAAGAAGGAAATGTATTGACCTCTAATATGCATGAGAGGCAAGTTTTTTGATAGTTCATGTATGTACAGAACTAGGACAAACTGGTGTTGGTGTTACAGTTTGAATGGCTGTGTTCTGCATTCTATGAATTTGACACTATTGTACATATTACAGTTGGCCCTCCGTATCCACGGGTCCTGCATCCACAGATCCAAACAACTGTGGATTGAAAACATTAGTATAAAACTAAAACAATTAACAATATAACAATAAAAATAATACAGATTTTAAAACAATACAGTATGACAGCTATTTACATAACATTTATATTGTAGTTAGGTATTCAGAGTAACCTAGAGATAATTTAAAGTATGCAGGAGGATTTTGGTATCTACAAGGGTACTGGAACCAATCTTCCAAGGATACTGAGGGATGACTATATATGCACAAACTACCTTTCTGTTTGCAAGGTCACTATTTACAAGTGTGAATGAGGCATAAACCCCTAAAGTAGTCCAATCTTACATTCTTCTTTGACCGTTTTTATACCTCTTTTGTATTTAATATTTAGATTGTCAGAATGGTGAAGAATTTAAAAGGCAGCCCAATAACTCTGTCGATAGGTGATGGTGCCAATGATGTTAGTATGATCTTGGAATCCCATGTGGGAATAGGTAAGATATATCTAATGAGATGGCAGCTGTAAAAAGTACCAGTATTGCTTTTAGGTAGTGTGGTCTTATATTCTAGAGTGACTGTTTTGGTTGCTCATCTTGAATTTGAATTTTGGAATGATAATTGTTAAGTAAATGAAGGCCTCATCTGATCATGCAACATGTCCATCCCAAGGTCTACCCTGTGGTAGAAATGTAGCAGTGTTACAAAGTTAAAGGATATTTTTCAACTAGCCAAGTCAAGTGAATTTCCCAAAGCTAGTGGCAGCACAATTGACTGTTTAGCTCTTACTTTGACAGCATGCATGAAATTTTTATTGATTTTCTGCTCCTGGCCAGACGGCCTGCTTATGTTGCTGTACTATATCTTTTGAGATCTCAACTGTTTGGAGCTGAGAAATGATAACTGGTTGGCTGTTTTTCAATGTGGCAGTATTTATGGGTAGTTTGGGCTGTGGTGTTGAATTTATATGTTGACATGCAGCAACAGCTTTTCCACCATCTGTACCATTTTTTCCCTTCTCAGGTTGCTGTTAGGCAACAAAACTAACTCCTCAGCAAGTTAGTTAGCTAGTTTGTTTTGGCATGGTGGTGGGGCCAGATATGGAATTCATATCTTGTGAATTATTGTACTGCAGTTTGGATTCCCAAATTGTTCTTTCCATTTGGAAGTAGTACTATTTAGTGTGCAACTAAAGTTCTACTCGTTGGTTATCCAAGTATGGAAATGGCCTAAAGCTGCTCAAGCTAATAGAACCCTCATTCATGAAAGAATTTCACTGTTTTATCATTGAGCTCCTAGACCACAAACCCCAGGTTTCTGAGTTGCCTTAAAACACCTAGTCTAGCATCATACACAATTAAGCACTTAATGAGTGACTTAATCATTTTTAAGTTGAATCTTTTTCCTTCATATAATTTTTGCCTTGTAATGATTGAAATAATGATTCTATTTAATTATTATATGTTGTATTACAAATAGGGAGTTACCAGTTAAACCTAGTTAAATTATTTGGTAAGTCTCAGTGTCACTGTTATTACCCCTTTGGTTTTTAAAAAGGGGAAACTAAATGATAAAATAGAACTATGACATTTAACCAAGTTGAAACTATGAAAATAAATCTGGGAGTCATTTATTCTAGAAAATGCTCACTGTATAGAGATACTCTCTTTTAGGAATTAAAGGCAAAGAAGGTCGCCAAGCAGCTAGGAATAGCGATTATTCTGTTCCGAAGTTTAAACACTTAAAGAAACTGCTGTTGGCTCATGGACATCTATATTATGTGAGAATAGCACACCTTGTACAGTACTTCTTCTATAAGGTATGTGATAAAATATATGTAATTTAATTTTGCTTAAATCCAGCATTGGCTCAGCTTGGTCATGGTTTTGTTCCTTTTTTCATGCTGCTTTTGCTATGTCATAGTGAAATTTGTAGTCAACAAAGCAGAGGTGGTCTGTTGAATGAATCAGAAACCAGCAATTCCTTTTGATGTAAAATATTCTATAGGAATTTTAAAGCCCTCTTTATTGAAGTATAAATTAAATACAACACAGTGTATTCATCAAAAGTGTACAGTTTCATGAGTTTTGCCAAATGTATACATCCATGTAACCATCACACCAATCAAAAAAATACAACATTTTGGCCTGGTAATGGCTCATTCCTATAATCCTAGTGCTTTGGGTGGTCAAGGCAGGAGGATCACTTGAGATCAGGATTTCGAGACCAGCCTGGGCAATATAATGAGTCCTTGTCTCTACAAAAAAAAAAAAAAAATTTCTAAAATGAAATTTTTGCAGTCATTTGTAATTGTCTATAAACATGCCAACCAAGAGAACCAGTGGTAACATTTTGATATGTGACCTTCTGGTCTTTTGTCTATACAAATTAATGTGTGTACATACTATTTTTATACTTTTATACACTATACACTACATAAGGGTTAAAAAATTTTTTTTGAGATATAATTTAACAAAATTTACCTTTTTTTTTCTTAAAGACAGAGTCTCGCTCTGTTGCCCAGGCTGGAGTGCAGTGGTGCAATCTGAGCTCACTGTAGCCTCCGCCTCCTGGGTTCAAACGATTCTTATGCCTCCGCCTCCCAAGTAGCTGGGATTACAAGCACATGTCACCATGCATGGCTAATTTTTGTATTTTTAGTAGAGACAGGGTTTCACCATGTTGGCCAGGCTAGTCTCGAACTCCTGACCTCAAGTGATCTGCCCCCTTCGGCCTCTCAAAGTGCTGGGATTACAGGCTTCAGCTACCGTGCTTGGCCTAAATTTCACCATTTTAAAGTGTATAATTCAGTGACTTACAATGTGCAACCATCATCACTGTCTAATTATAAAACTTTTCTATCATTCCCAAAAGAGACCTTGTACATATTGGTGTAATACATCTTGCTTTGCACTTGCCTTTTTCATTTAATTTATATTGTGAACATTTTTCTCACCCAATTTAATATTCTTCAAAACATGATTGTGCAACATCACAAATCCCCAATATTGGACACTGAAGTAGTTTCCTCAGCAATACCTTGGTTTCGTTTTATCACCAAGCATTAGAGTATACATTAGAGTGAGTCTGCATACCTGTTATTGTCTCCCAGGGAATAGAATTTACCAAATTTCTTATATTCTAGTTTGTAGGTATAGTATTAAGTGTATGTTCCAACTACTCAAATCCTATGGAATTTAGTATATGATTCAAGTAGTTATGATATTTGAATTTCATACTCTATATTTTACAAGAGCTAATGCTCAGCAACTGATTTTGCATGTCAGTTGTCTATAGTCAAGCCTGGGTCTTTCTTACTAACTTTATATTAATGAAAATATATATTTATGAAACTGTGAACCCAGTTTCACAGATTTTCTAAGACCCTGCCAGCCAGTATCCTTTGGTAGCCAGGCCAAACACTGTGGGAGGGGGAAGATGATGATAATGACGATGGTAACCCAATATGTGTAAGGTATTTTGTGAGTTCACAAAATCACTTTTTAAAAAATGTAATCCTCACAAACATCCTATGAAGCAAGTAGTATTATCTCCATTTAAGATACATGGAAAATAGAGCTCAGAAAGATGATATAACTTGCCTTTGGCTTTCTAGCCTGGAAGTGACAGAGCTAGATGTTCCACCATAGACTCATTTAATCCAAATCCATGACTTTTCCTGTGTCACAGTTAGGGTCTGTTGCACCTTGTACCCAGCAGTTCATGGAAATAAAGGGTTATTCTCTCTTGACCTCCACCTAGTAGGAGATCCCTTGAAGATTTGTCATACAGATCTGCCTAGTAATCTGAACCTATTCCAGAGGCTTACTTTGCCTCTTTCGAATTTTGGCCTGCAATTCAAGCACCTGCCACCAGATGGAAGGAATGATCTGTTAAGGAGAACAAAACAAGCATTAAAATGGCAAATGTTGACCGGCAACTATTTATGTAGATGATAACCTCTGTCTTTCCTTAGTATCTCTAGGCCCATTATCATCTTGGTTACTGACTCAGCAGTATTTCTTTTTTATTAATATCTTTTGTGCCAAGAGGATTTCTAGTATTTCCAACTCTATTTGGCTGGCCTAAGAAGTCTTTCCTTCCTCTTGCCACTGCATCTTCAAATTGTTATTGCCCACTCGTGGAGTACTTCAGTGACAGGCCTTCCTGCTTTACGTTTCTCAATTTAATCCTCCTTACATCATTCAACTTGATTAGTGTTTAAAGAATGCCACTTTTCGTGTTGAACAATGAGAACATAAGGACACAGGGAGGTGAACATCACACACTGGGGCCTGGGGGATGGGAGTCTAGGGGAGGAATAGTAGGGGGTGGGGACATGGGGAGGGATAGCATTAGGAGAAATACATAATATAGATGACGGGGTGATGGATGCAACAAACCACCACCATGGCACGTGTATACCTATGTAACAAACCTGCACGATCTGCACATGTACCCCAGAACTTAAAGTATAATAAATAAATAAATAAACAAATAATTAAGCAACAGAAAAAAAGAATGCCACTTTTCAGCTTGTTCCTTAGAAACTTTACTCTCTATTGTCTCAGCTTTAGTCTGGCTTTTAAGGCACCCCACAGTCTGACCCTGTCTTACCATATAAGTTTAAAATACATACGTTCTTGCCTTGGTTCCTGCCATCAGTATGTCCTGTTCATCTTTATTCATAGTTCAAGTTTTAACTTCTTTATTCAATCAGTCAACAAATGTATTTTAAATGTATTATCATGTGCCAAGTCCTGTTTTAGGCACTTGAGGATACACCATGGAATAAGACAGGTAATGTCCCAGTTCTCATGAAACTTACATTCTCATGGATGAGGTAGACACCCACTCTCCCTTCTCATGAAGCAACCCTATGATCCTTACTGAACTCTACCTACTTCAACCTCAGAACACTTATTTTTTACGTAAACTGTGACTCGAGAAATACTTTGAACTACATCTTGCCTTGTATCAGAACTGATAATATAAAATGAATGTTGCTCTTCCAGGTGATGACCTTGGGAGCTCTGACTCATACTGCAGGGGTGATTCAAAACATGTTGAGCTCATTTCTTTAGAAACGTCCTCCAGAGCCAGTAGTACATTGATCTGAATATCCTCAGCTGTGGTAGATGTTCATCCTTTAAGGTTGCATTTGATTTTTAAAAACAGTCTCAAGTCTCCTAGAGCTAATTCTGGAGAATTAGCTGACAGAAGGGAGGAGACTGGTTTTCTGGCATGACTGGAAAGTGGGCTCTTGAAGCAGCTTGTTGAAGGGAAGTTCAGAGATAACCATGAGCAAGTGACAGCAAAGAAGCTTACAGCCTGCTTTGAAGGATAGCACTTGTTTGAAAATTCTAGTCCTAGTGGTTTTGCTTAAAGACATCAATTTCAATATTTTATAATCACACTTAGTAGCTTTTACTACCTTATGAATTCCCAGCTTGCCTTTTTAGTATTTTTCAAATTAAAGAAGTCCCTTAGGACAGCAATCTCCAACCTTTTTGGCATCAGGGACCTCAGACTGTTAGGCTCACTTGCCTGCCGCTACCTCCTGTTGTGCAGCCTCAGGAAGGGGTGGGGTGGGGGCCCTGACTTAGGAGAAAGAAGTTGACTTTTTTTTGGTATCACCTATGTGCCATCTTTGTGTATAATAGATGCTCAATAATGATATGTTGATTGTTTGATGAGGTAGTAATAAAGGTATTAAAGCATTTGTTGATATTGTTAGTGTCAATATAATCTGTAGTAGTTTCCTAACTATTGGCATTGACTTTGTATGCTTATAGCATTGTCAGTCTACTATATGATTTGCAAATCTAATTGGTGTTAAAGATACAGTACCATTTAGTGTTCATATTGGATTAGCTCATTTCTTTCCTGGAAGAAGAATAGCAAGAGATTCTCATAAAGTAAATAAGATCCTCTTCTGCCTTGATAGGGCAAAAGTTGTTCTTAATATGAATTAATAATTTTTTGAGTTGTTACCTTATGTCTCTGGAATAGAGGTTTATTGCGTTCTGACATTAGAAGGATTTAGGAATAATTGTAAACTACTTGGCATATATATTCCCATTTTAGTTTAGCAAGTTGATTAAGTGAAGATGTTAATTCTTGTCTTAATGTTTTTTTTCTAGAACCTTTGTTTCATTTTGCCACAGTTTTTGTACCAGTTCTTCTGTGGATTCTCACAACAGGTTTGTTTCCCAAGTTATTCATTATAATGTTTGCATTTGCTGTTAATAAATTATCCTTATATATTAGATTTATAGAGATTAGAGATGTATGTCTAAAGTAAAAGGACCTCTTGGTTTTAACAACAGCAAATGTTTATGTCTTTGCTTTACTAGTTTTCCTATTGTTACCTTCATTTTGGTACACCCTGTTAGAGTTGTGATAACATTACAAAGAGTATTTTGAAATTTCCCTTTTTATCAATGTATAAAATCTGTTTCACAATTCTAAAATGTTATAACTTAATATTTCATTAAATGAAATCTCCAAACTTTGCAGCTTCTCAGGTTAGTTTTATAGAAAATATTAATCTTTAAGGTAGTCGAGAACTGTCATTCCTAGAGAAAGCCTTGGATTATATAAAGCAGCTATAGATGTTTTGCCTTCTATTGTTTTCTGAACATACATAAGGAGTATGCTATATATTAACTTGATACCTAACTGGTAGGATGGGAAGGCATCTTTGTTTTAAACAACTGAAATGGATTTGGCATTACTTCTCGTGGAAGTATAGTGAAATACAGGAGCTATAATACTCAGTGACTCAGAAATTTTTAATTAATCTATGAGAAGTTTAGTGATTTTGCCAGACTGAGCTACCACATTGCCATAGGTATTAGAGACTGAGTTTCTAAATTTCAAAGGCAAGCTTTGTATACATTTCTGTGAATACAAAGTACACTTATGAATACATTTATGTTTTCTTCTTGATTCTTCCTGGTAGGAAGTGATTTTTTCTAATTCTTTGGCAGTATTTTTTTTTTTTTTTAACTTTTAGGTTCAGGAGTGCATGTGCAGGTTTGTTATATAGGTAAACTTATGCTACAGGAGTTTGGTGTACAGTTTATTTTGTCACCCAGGTAATAAGCATAGTATCTGATAGGTAGCTTTTTGATCCTCTCACCCTACAACCTGAAGTAGTCTCTGGTGTCTGTTGTTCCCTTCTTTGTGTCCATGTGTTTTCATTGTTTAGCTGCCACTTATAAGTGAGAATATGCTGTATTTGGTTTTCTGTTCCTGTGTTAGTTTGCTTAGGATAATGGCCTCCAGCTCCATCTATGTTGCTGCAAACGACAGGATCTGACTCTTTTTTATGGTCACATAGTATTTCATGGTGTGTATGTACCACATTTTCTTTATCCAGTCTACCATTGATGGGCATTTAGGTTGATTACATGTCTTTGATATTATGAGGAGTGCTGCAGTAAACATATATGTGCGTGTGTCTTTATGGTACAATAATTTATATTCCTTCAGGTATATACCCAGTAGTGGGATTGCTGGGTTGAATGGTAATTCTGTTTTAAGGTCTTTGAGGAATCACCACACTGCTCTCCACAATGGCTAAACTAATTTACATTCCCACCAACAGTGTATAAGTGTTCCCCTTTTCTCTGCAACCTTGCCAGCATCTGTTATTTTTCGACCTTTTAATAACAGCCATTCTGACTGGTGTGAGATGGTATTTCATTTTTGTTTTGATTTACATTTCTCTAATGATTAGTGATGTTGAGCGTTTTTTCATACGCTAGCTGGCTGCGTGTATGTCTTCTTTTGGAAAGTTTCTGTTCATGTCCTTTGCCCACTTTTCAATGGGGGTGTTTGATTTTTGCTTGTAAATTTATTTAAGTTATTTATAGATGCTAGATATTAGACATTTGTCACGTTCATCATTTGCAAATGTTTTCTTTCATTTTGTAGGTTTTTTACTCTGGTCAGTTTACTCTGTTAATAATCATCTTCTTGTATGCAGAAACTATTTAATTAGGTACCATTTGTCAGTTTTTGTTTTTGTTGCTATTGCTTTCATCATCTTTGCCATGAAATCTTTGCCAGGTCCTATGTCCAGACCGGTATATCCTAGGTTGTCTTCCAGGGTGGTTATAGTTTTAGGTTTTACATTTAAGTCTTTAATCCATCTTGAGTTGATTTTTATATATGGCATAAGGAATGGGTCCAGTTTCAATCTTCTGCCTATGGCTAGTGAGTTATCCTAGCACCATTTATTGAATAGGAATTCCTTTCCCCGTTGCTTGTTTTTTGTCAATTGTGTTGAAGATGAGGTGATCATAGATGTGTGGCCTTTTTTTCTGGGCTCTCTCTTCTGTTCCATTGGTCTGTATGTCTGTTTTTGTACCAGTACCATGCTGTTTTGGTTATTGTAGCCCTGTAGTACAGTTTGAAGTCAGGTAATGTCTCCAGCTTTGTTCCTTTTGCTTAGGATTGCCTTGGCTATTTGGGCCCTTTGTTTGGTGCCATATGAATATTAAAATATTTATTTCTAAATGTGAAGAATGTAATTAGTAGTTTGATAGGAATAGCATTTAATCTGTAAATTGCTTTGGACAGCATGACCATTTTAACAATATTGATTCTTCCTATCCAAGAGCATGGAATGATTTTCCATTTGTTTGTGTCATCTCTGATTTCTATGAGCAGCGTTTTGTAGTTCTCATCGTAAAGATATTTCACCTCACTGGTTAGCTGTACTCCTAGGCATTTAATTATTTTTGTGGCTATTGTGAATGGGATTATGTTACTGATTTGGCTCTCAGCTTGGACATTGTTGGTGTATATGATTGCTATTGATTGTTGTACATTGATTTCATACCCTGAAACTTTGGTGAAGTTACCAGGTAAAGGAGCTTTTGGGCCAAGGCTATGAGGTTTTCTATGTATTGAATTATATTATCTGCAAACAGAGATAGTTTGACTTCCTGTTTTCCTATTTGGATGCCCTTTATTTCTTTCTCTTGCCTGATTGCTCTGGCTAGGACTTCCAGTACTATGTTAAATAGGAGTGGTGAGAGAGGGCATCCTTGTCTTCTGGGTTTTGAGGGAATGCTTCCAGCTTTTGCTTGTTAAGTGTGATGTTGGTTATGGATTTTTCTTAGATGGCTCTTATTATTTTGAAGAATGTTCCTTCAATACCTAGTTTGTTGAGAGTTTTTAACATGATGAGTTTTACTGAAAACTTTTTCTGCATCTATTGAGATGATCATGTGGTTTTTGTTTTTAGTTCTGTTTCTGTAATAAATCACATTTATTGATTTGCATATATTGAACCAACCTTACATTCTAGTGATAAAGCCTGCTTGATCATGGTGGATTAGCTTTGTGATATGCTGCTGGATTCAGTTTGCTAGTATTTTGTTGAATGTTTTTGCATCTATCTTCATCAAGGATATTGGCCTAAAGTTTTCTTTTTTTGTTGTTGTTGTGTCTGTGCCAAGGTTTTCGTATCAGAATGATGCTGGCCTCATAGAATGATTTAGGGAGAAAACCTTCCTCCTCAACTTTTTGGAAAAGTTTCAGTAGGAATGGTACCAGCTCTTCTTTATACATCTGGTAGAATTTGGCTATGACTCCGTCTGGTCCTGGGCTTTTTTTTTTTTTTTTTTTTGGTTGGGAGACTTTTTATTACGATTCAGTTTTGGAAGTCATTATTGGTCTTTTCAAGTATTCAGGAAATCCCTGGTTTTCTGACTAGTTCAGTCTTAGGAAGTTGCATACGACCAGAGATTTAACCATTTCTTGTAGGTTTTCTAGTTTGTGTGCATACAAATGCTCATAGTAGTCGCTGAGGGGTTTTTTGTATTTCTTTTGTGCCAGTGGCATCATCTGCTTTGTCATTTCTGATTGTGTTTATTTGAATCTTCTTTTTTATTAGTCTAGCTAGTAGTCTATATATATTATTAAACTTTTTCAAATAACCATCTCCTGGATTTCAGGATCTTTCGTACGGTTTTTTTATATCCCAGTTTCCTTCAATTCAGGTCTGATTTTGGTTATTTCTTGTCTTCTTCTAGCTTTGGGGTTGATTTGCTCTTGTTTCTCTAGTTCTTCTAGTTGTGATGTTAGGTGGTCAATTTGACCTCTTTCTAACTTTTTTTGTCCTTTGAGAGGGAGTCTCACTCTGCCACCCAGGCTGGAGTGCAGTGGTACAATCTTGGCTCACTGCCTTCTCCACCTCCTGGTTTTAAGAGATTTTCCTCCTTCAGCCTCCTGAGAAGCTGAGATTACAGAGGCCCATCACCACACCTGGCTAATTTTTATATTTTAGTAGAGATAGGGTTTCACCTTGTTGGTCAGTCTGGTCTTGAACTCCCGACCTCAAAGAATCTGCCTTGGCCTCCCAAAGTGCTGGGATTACAGGCTTGAGCCACCGCACCTGGCCCTCTTTTTACCTTTTTGATGTGGGTATTTAGTGCTATAAATTTTCCTCTTAACACTTTCTTAGCTGTGTCCCAGAGATTCTGGTATGTTGTATCTTTGTTCTCATTAGTTTTAAAGAAATTCTTGTTTTTCACCTTAATTTTATTATTTATCCAAAAATCATTCAGGAGCAGGTTGTTTAATTTTCATGTTGTTGTATGGTTTTGAGTGATTTTTCTTAGTATTAATTTTTATCACACTGTGGTTTGAGAGTATGGTTGGTATGATTTTTGTATTTTTGAATTTGCTGTGGATTGTTATGTCCAATTGTGTGATTGATTTTAGGGTATGTGCCATGTGGCAATAAGAAGAATGTATATTCTGTTGTTTGGAGGAGGGATAGAGAGTTCTGTAGATATCTATTAGGTCCATTTGGTCACATGTTGAGTTCAGGGCCTGAGTATCTTTGTTAACTTTTGGCCTCAGTGATGTGTCTCATACTGTCAGTAGGGTGTTAAAGTCTCTGGTAGTATTTTTAAGAGAATGCATTCTTCTCAATGGAAATGACTGTTCTCTTTCTCTTGAATTTGCCTCTTTACTGTTTGATATGCTGTCCCTTACTTCAGTGCCATGTCATTAGCCCAGTAGTGCCAGTTATAAACAGCTCACATTATGAATTAAGCATCTTTCAGTTTTTGGAAGTGCCATCAACCTTCTTGTATTCAAAATTAATAGTATTAGAGAGTTTTGTAAATTCTGATCAATCTGTTTTTCTTGAACATTCAAATTGCTATTGAGCAAAATGTTGCTAATTCCTTACTTTCATGGATGGATCTAAGTATTAAAAAGCTATTTGAAATTCTCTTAACTAATGTGTAGCAGTGTGCAAAAGGTAAGTTGGCTTGTTCTGGTGGAAATATAGTTTTCATTTTGAAAGAAGTCTGTTGCTTTGTTATTCTTTTAAAACATGTTTATCAAGCACGAGTTTTAGGGCAAAAATGACTTATTTCTTATAAAGCCATCTGAGATTCAAACCGTGGATTGTCTTCAGTCTGCTAGATTACCTTAACTGCTTATGGTTCCATAGGAGTTGATGTTTGGCTCCTCTGTTCCTCAACTGGTAGATTCATTTTTTTTTTTTCAACTATTTCTTGATTGCCTACTTTGTGCCAGGTTACATGGTGAGGCTATAGCAATGATCAAAACAAGCTTCCTTGCTCTCATGAAACTTGCAGTGTGTAGTGATAGGGTGAAAGACAACAATCAAATACATTATATTGGTTGCTGATATATGCTATGGTGGAAAAAAGAAAGCATTATAAAGTGATGGAGTGTGACTGGGAGAGAGGGCTGCTGTTTTAGAGATCTAGAAAGGTCTCTCTGATGAGGTGACATTTGGGCAGAGACCTGAAGGAAGTAAGAGAAAGAACTACGTGGACATCTTAAAGGAAAATGTACCAGGTAAAAGGAAGGTAAAAGTGTACTAGCAGAGTTCAAGAGGTAATGTGATATGCAAAATCTTTATTTTTGATTTTGGTCTTGTGCTAGTGCTAAATGTAGCAACCTTTTATTGCAAATATCTTTGGAGTACCTATGGGTAGTCAGCCTTTTTCAGTCCAGAAGCACATTAGGCATTCTCTGGAACTTGCAAAGAGGACTATGAAGAGTGTAGATATGGACCAGGATTCAGATTCTTTACCAAAAAAAGCTTTCCTTTCTTTAGCAAAACTGGGATAGATTTTTTTTTTTTTTAATGAAAAGAAAACATTGTAACAGGTTTCATAAAAAACAGTATTATCAACTAAACCCCATTTGTTTTGGGGACATTCTAATTATGTACCTAAGAATTACAATTATCTGTCATGTGATTTTAAAGTACCATAGTGAAATAAAAGTAGATTGTTGCTTCTTTTGTATTAATGAAATTTAAGGCTAAATTACACACTAGTCAATCCGAGTTGTATTTTTTTTTTAATTTACTCATTAGTGAAAATGAGTAGTTTTCAAAGAGAGTGTGTTGTTATATGCCACGGACTAGCCCTCTCTTTTGAAAATAAAAAGGAATGCAACACCTTTTTTGTACTTTTTAATTCAGTGGAATATCTTTACTGAGCTTAAATCTTTGTTTATAGAAAGTATGTTGGAAGTGTCTTTCAACTTCATGGAGAATGTTGCATCCATTATCATTTGCTTTGTCTCTCCTGCTGCCAGAGTTGTTGTCCCCTCCTCTGGGCTTCCCCAGCTCCTTGTGCACCTCTCATTCTGCCTCTCCATCTATAATTTGACCTCTTTGGTGGACAGGGAATAAGTCATCTTTGTCCCTAGTACTTGTCATTTAGTAGACACTCAGTAAATGTCCTGCAGTCAATTAGTGAAGTAACTAATGCACTATTGAAGTCATCCCTAGCCTTTTAGAGTCAATCTCCATTATGATAGTAATTATTTTTCATAGCCATTGATTGAAAATACATTACTTTGTTAATTTGTGTCATAGTTAAATGCATTTTATTAATCAAGGGACATTTATACATGTGAAAAACACATAGAAGTATGGGGAATTATTTATTCAGGCCACAGAAAATGTTTGTATGACAGTCTTTAGCACTGTGTAGATAAATACTGAAGTAAATACTTTTGTCAGAATAAGGTTCATAGAGTAAATTTTTCAATAAAGGAAGATATATAATATCAGAGCAGGACTTTAGAAATGTTACAGCTTTCTACCTGTACTCATTTATTTATTCATCTAGTATTAATTGAATGCTTTTTGTATACCAGGTTCTGTTATAGGAGCTTAAGATTCTCCGAGTTCTCCAGTCAAAGACCACCAGGACCGCACTGGGAGTTGATCAGATTAGGTTTATTTCTCAGTCAGGGAGGAATAACACACTCCATGAGGAACTATAGGGCTTCTCAGGAAGAGGATGTTAGAAAATACACAATTTGGACTTGAAAATGCTAACCAAAAATACGTAAAATGTTAACCAAAACAATGGTGACACAGGCTGGCTGCTGCCTATATTTAGTTTCTGTAAGGATTCTTCACTTAATGGTCTTTGCTGAAGTAACTCCTGAATAACTAGTTTTAGCTACTAAATAATCTTTTGAAAAGTTATTAACGTCTATTAGAAACGCAGCTTATAGCGTGTGAACATTCTAAATTAGATTCTGTTTAAGGGGAGGTATATTAATGTGACACATCACAATATGTTAGATTCTTTTTTGTAGTTACTAGGCAGTGATCTTATTTACAGTTTCCTTTGCCACCACCAAAAGCATGACAGAAAACTTTCTTATTTTAGCTAGTAAGTTTTCCACATACATAAATATCATCTTGTAGATGATTGTTATATGAAATTTCTTTCTTTCCTCTGTTTTTTATTATAGCCACTGTATGATGCTGCTTACCTTACAATGTATAATATCTGCTTCACATCCCTGCCTATCCTAGCCTATAGTCTACTGGAACAGCACATCAACGTTGACACCCTGACCTCAGATCCCCGATTGTATATGTAAGTTAAATATTTAGTTAAAACCCCCTAAGACTTTCAAAGTTGTGGTTTTCATTTCACCTGCAGGTGAGAAGAACACAGAACTATGTACTTGGTTTTTGGTTTGATTGTGTGGTTCTGTTTGGAATTTTTAGCTATTGAAAATGACAACAGGAAAATGACATATTTCCTAGGTGTGGGTTCTGTACTTGAAACTGTGAAACATTTAGTTCAGAGTCACTCATTTCTAAAACTTAAACCTACGATGTCATAATGTTCTGGTGTCTCATGGGAAGACATGATATTTTAACTCCAAAATAAAAAAAAGCACACACAAAGATCTTCCATAGTTTAGAATATTGATTCCTACTTGTTGCAGATTGAATGATGAAGTTATATTACCCTTTCTCATGTAAACTGCACCTACAGCATTAGCCACCCCATACCCCACCTTTGTTAACCCCATTCTAAAACTGTTTTGTTGAAGAAAATAATGAACTCATAAGCCACTGTATTCATTTCGTGTCAGTTGAAATAGATGCTTTTCTCTGTGGACGGGGGACTTAGCACTAGCCCCAGTTGCTTAACTTATGATATAATTGGTTTTTTAGATTATAGCCTACAGCTGAGGATAAAGATGTTAATTTACAGCAGATTGTAAGCATTGCTAAATTGTAGGTAACAAAGGCAATAGAGAGGTTTGGATGATTTATTTGTATGAAATGAAGATGCACAAATTTAAGGGATTTTTTTAAACCAGCATGACTCATAAAAGTTACATTTAGCAATTGTTAGAATTATACAGAGTTATAAAATTTATCATTTTAAAGGTCTTCATTAAGGAAAATTTTAGACATACATAAAAGTAGAGAGAATGCTATTTATATAATGACTGAATGTAAATAGTTGTGGAACCACTCAGTTTGTCTTAACCACTCAGCTTCAACAACTCTCAATTCCTTGGCGTTCCTGTTCGACTAATAACCCTATCTGCTCTATCAAAGGCTTATTTTGAAGCAAATCTCAAACATTATATAAAAGTTATTTCACTATGCATCTTTTAAAGATAAGGATTTTTAAAGATGGTAATACCCTATCACTTAACAAGTCCTTAATATCAAATAGCCAGGCAGTGTTCACATTTCTCCAGTTGACTCACTTTTTTTCATAGCATGCTTATTTGAATCAGGATCCAAAGAAGGTCCACACATTGCAATTGGTTTATATACTTTCTGAGCCTCTTTTAATCTGTAAGTTAACCCCGCAATTTATTTGTGGACAAAACCAGATTATTTATGTTGTCAAATTTCTCCCAGTGTAGAGTTTGCTGATTATCTCTGCATTGTGTTTACACGTTCTGCTGATCCCTGCATTTGTTGTAAATGCGTAATTAGATCTAGAGGAGAATCGTTAGAACTTTGGTAGAAATCTTATAAGCATCAGCTCCTGCTATTCTCTTTTTGAAAATGAAGAACCAAGGCCCAGAAATGACTTACCTAAGGACACAGGATACAAGCAGATGCAAAATGAAGATCAGAATTCAGTCCTCTTTCCAGTGCTTTTTCCAGCAGGCCAGTGGTTTTAAAACATTGTTTTAACTACAGTTGTTTCCAGACAACTTCTAAAGTGAAGCCCAACAGTGCAGTTGCTCTGGTGAAGTGGGATTTGAGGGGTAGTAGGCAGAATTCCTCCTATTCAGTCCCACCAAGAGCTCAAACTAACACCTGGGCTGAAATCCTCTGCTACTTAACCATGTGACCTTATGCAGGTTACTTGACTGCAGTGTGCCTCAGTTTCATCTTCAGTAATATATGGGCAACAGTAGCACCTAATCACAATGGTTTTATGAGGAATAAATGAGTCACTATATACAAAATAGCTAAAAAACACCTGACAAGTTTTCAGGCAACGATAGCTATTAATCTTATTATTCTAACACCCTCCTCCAGCCTTTAGAGCTGTGCTGAGCATTTGTATAAATTAAGAATGTCAAAAATCTGCAAAAAGCTGTTGAGTACAAAATATCATAAGGGTTTTCATAAAGTTTTAGTGACTGTGCTTTAGGTGTAGGTCATGATTTACTGAATTTTGCATAGACTTGCCACATCTGAGGCAAAAATAAAGTCCATGGCATACCTATTGCCCAGCCCAAAGTGCCACTTTCCTCTTTGACCTCATGCTTATAAGTAGTGAATGCCTTCTTTGACAAGACATTGCTCTTGGCCTGTCACCAGACTCTAGATTGCTTCATTACTCTGACTATTCCTTTGTGAACATGAAGCCCTGGTCTTCCTCTATGGCTCTCTGTACAGCATGCCACTTAATATTAGCAGTGACATTGTGTAGCGTATTATAGATTTTACCTTTGGTGATTTAGTAACTTGGATATTTCCGAACACTTTGATGTGAAACAAAACATAATTGGATGTTTTCATATTTTTAAGAAAAATGTAAAAAATAAACTGGTTTTTCTATAGAGGGAGCAGGTGTAATTTGTTTCTTCTACAGCGTTAAAAGGCAAACGAAAGGATTCTGGTATACCTGCTGCCTACCATAATATGGAGGTGCTCAGGCCTGTGCTGCTCATCAACCTCTCCCCAGATCTTGATTCTCTCTCATGCTCTCCTTCATGTTCATTGCCCCATTCTTGAGTTTTTGACAGTTTCTTCATTCGAGTGCAGCTAGAAAGCCCGACCTATAATTCAACGTATCATGCTTCTCCTGCTCTTTTCCCCCACTGAATGTGATGTAACTCCTGTCGATGGCCTGTAAAGACAGGGACCACTTCCTGCTTCTGCCCTTTCTTCCTCAGCCCAGGTTAGTGACTGTCAAAAGCCACATTGGCTGGCAGTTGTTGGGCAGTGCCTGCAAGGATCTTTACAGAGGTGCCTTCCCTTTGGCTTCCTAGTTGTCTTGGAAACATGACTTACTGGTTGTAGGGAGAGCTTGTTTCTGGGAAGCAGCTACCACTTTCTGCCATTTTTCTAGGACAGACAGCATACGCTGAATTTCAGATCGCTGCATGCACCTGGAAATCCTAGTAGGCAAAAGTTGCATAATTGCCATGTGTTCACGAAACCCCACAGTACTGAATACCAACTCAACAAGGATCAGTTGCGTTTACATTACAACGGTGTTTCTTACTTGATACAGCCCAATGACATTCTTGGTAGTATTACAAACAAGTATGTTATTTGAGTAATTAGATATCATTTATTAAATGTTAAGAGCAATTTGAAATAGAATCCAAAAGAAACACATGCACAGACCCATCTTTTTCTGCAGCTCTGCTCCATTAGAATTGGTAGCCGTATTTAGCAGTCTGACTTGTGCTGTTTTTGACAGATTTAAACTTAATCTGTCCACCTGCCATTTATCAGAGTATCATTATAAAACTCCAAACATGTTATTTGACTTGATGGAAAAATATAAAGGGCACCATAAGACCTTAAAAAAAGGTTAAATTTCCAGGAATAAATCTTGATTAAAAGAAATATCTTAATTGTTCTTGGAAAGCTTCGTAGCTTGATTGAGAACATATGCTCTGGGCAAGTCAATCCAAGATTGTATATTAGCTCTGTCTCTAACCAAGTGAACTTTGGCATTGCTACTACACTAGTGGTTCCCAAACTATACTGCACATTGAAATCAACTGGAGGGCTTTAAAAATATCCTGACCTCCATGTTACACCTTATGCCAATTAAATCAGAATGAAGATGGGAGCCAGGCATTAGTAGTTTTTAACAATCCTCAGGGGATTCCAAAGTGCATCAAAGTTTGGGAACCATTGTGTTAAACCTTTCTGAGGCTCCTTATTATTTGTAAATCTGAGTGATAATAATACCTATCTCTTGTAGTTTTTATGTGGATAAAAATAGTTAATGTCTGTAAAACTCTTAGCCCAATTCCTGGCATGTAAGTACCATTAATCGAAGGAAATTATTGATGTTATTGTTGTAAGCAGCCAGAAATTTAGAAGAGTTTAGAGAGTTTACTCCAGTGGCTGAGTCAGGAGATGACTGCATGAAGGTCAGCCTTTGGCTCAGTCTGACCCTTTACCAAAAATCTGTCAGGCCATTAAGGGTAGCCCCCTACATTATAGCAGGGCCAAACCCCATGCCCACCTTTGACATTTTGACATTTCAGTGTATGTTTAAATGAAAAGTTTCACTAATGTTTTTTTCCCCCATTTCTCAATAGGAAAATTTCCGGCAATGCCATGCTACAGTTGAGCCCCTTCTTATATTGGACATTTCTGGCTGCCTTTGAAGGGACAGTGTTCTTCTTTGGGACTTACTTTCTTTTTCAGACTGCATCCCTAGAAGAAAATGGAAAGGTAAAAAGAATCTATCATTACATCTTTTAGTATTATAAGTATGGCTTATCTTTTTCCCACAGGCACTGGATTTGTCATATACATACTCTAGCGGTAATCATTTTACAAACTTTTTCTGAAGATACAGTAGTTAGTTCTCACAGCTTGTTTAGAACAATAGAAGTGAAATAAGAAATCACTTTCTGTGTGCATGGCTAGCTAGAGAGCTTATCTGCAAACTTTCTGGAACCTTAACTTGGCTGTAATTTTTACTAGATTAACAGAGTTCTTGGGACTTCAGACTCCTGCTCTTTGACATGAGAAAGGTTTTTCCCGTTTTAAAGTAAAGCCTGGCCACACTCAGTTCTTATTCACGGTGGCCTTCCATGCTTGGAGCTAAAGTGGGTAGCTGCCATATATTTGGAGTGTTTGCCCAATAGGTGAAGAGGGGAATTCTCTTCTCTCCTTCCTTCTCTTCCCAATGGAAGCACAGTATTCTCCAGAAAGGCTGCTCTGGTCCTGCCAGTGTCTTCCCAGCTCATGACTATCTCATTCAGCAGCTGCACTGGGGTAATTTTGCCCTGTCTATACTCTAGGAGAAAATTAGTGATGGGGGACAGATGAGGCCTTCCTCCTGCAGCCACACAATAGGAAATCAAAAACACTACCTTGCATACTGCTTCACTATGTTCTCCTTTGCTATTTCTGAGATTCTTCATTTATGGTTGTTCATTCTTTATAATCATAGTGTGAAGCAAAGCTAAGGTTCAAAAAGAATTTACTGAGTACATTATGTCCTGTTACAGAAAAATAGGTTCAGTAAATTTGAATGGTACTTTAAAATTAGGCACTGCAATCAAAACCTCTCTTAATTTGGACAAAAATTAGTTTAATATGAGTCCATGAAAATTATTAATCACAAAGTACTTGTTGGGGAAACACAGATCTACTTTAAAGTAGTCACATGTAGCACTTGCCAAAGAGAGTGTCCTGCCAAATCCTGTGATCCCTTGGGAAAATTATATCAGTTTTTCAGGTCAACTTTGCCCACCGGTAAGAAGAATTGATTTGATTTGGTGATTTTCTGGCCTCTTGAGGTTTATAACTGATTGTGCAAATTCACTTTTCATTTTGGTTTTAATGGGCAGACAGATTTTATATAGCTGGCTACTGCTTAAAAGGAGTTTGCCCCATAGTAGCAGATACTCTCCTATAATTGATATGATTCATTTGCTCAGCAGACTTTCCAGGTGGTGCCTGAGAACATCAACTCAGCATCTGTTTAATTCGTTACCCATTTTGAGTTCACAAAGTCCAAATTAATAAGGTTTTACTATATATGTCACCATCCCTCTAAATGTTTGCTAAAATTGCAGTAAGTATATGAATTACTATTAGCAAGAAAAAAAAACACTCTTGTATGATTTGAGTGAATCCTTTTTTTGCTTCTATTAATCTTAATTTTTGTTTTTATTTTTTAAAAACCTTTTACATCTCATTTTCTGTTTTAATGTTATGCATTCAGATCTTGACAACATTTGGTAAGCATATGTGCCATTCATTGCCATCATTTGGATTTATACATGGTATCTGCTTTTCTTTGATGTGCACATGCTGACAGCTCTTGTATTTACAACCATAAAAGAAGACTCATTTAAAAAAATGTAAATTCATTTGTCTACAAATTATTGCCCATTTGAGAGGTTTAGTTCTACATTGTAGGAAAATCCCATATCAAATTCTTTAGAGACATGAATCATTCAAATGAGTTGTTTTGATGAACATTGCTGTTAGTAGAGTATTTGCTTTCTTTGCCCTTTGTCACACCAGTGAGTTCCCTGTTTAATGCTGCTTGGAGTAATAGAAGTAAACCCTGCAAACCACAGGTGGGGTGTATCTGTTCGTGAAAATTTAGGATCACAGGAAAATCTGACATTGTGTCCTGATCTTATTGACTAGCTGTTTCCTTAAACAATTCGTACAAAAATCTTTGGCAGTTATACACAAGATTAAACTTGGCTCTTTTTTTTAATAAAAAAATACTAAGATAACACTTGCATGTACATGGTACATGTAATTATTAAATGTTTTTCAGGTATACGGAAACTGGACTTTCGGAACCATTGTTTTTACAGTCTTGGTATTCACTGTAACTCTGAAGGTTAGATTTTTACTTATTCACATATATTTAACACTGTTTCTGTAATACTTTCTTGTCTTATCCCAATATACCATTTCTTTGTCTCCTAATCTTTATTTTTGTTATGGGTTGTTATTAAAGTCTTTGTCTTAATACTTACTAAAATGTGTATGATGTTAGGGATTTAGGTATTTGTATACTATTTTTGATTAATTTTTTTCCAGTATATTGTCATCTTCTTTATTTTGTTTTACTTAAAAAAATTCAAATATCATACTTATGGTGAAAATCTGTTTATTTACTGCTATTTTAAGTGGTGTATAAACAGGTTGTGGGTGAGAGAGAGTGTGTGTGCTTGCGTGCGTGCATGTGTGTGTTTGTGTTTTTATGTTAAGTACTCGAATCTTCTAAAAATTATACATCTGTTTAAGAACCCCAGGCCTAAAATAGGTATATATGAGCAAGATATATGTGAAAAAGGGCTTGATAGTAGTAACATTTTATAAAATGTATTCATCACTGATGGCGGGATGTGGTGGCTCATGCCTGTAATCCCAGCACTCTCGGAGACCAAGGTGGGCAGATCACTTGAGGCCAGGAGTTCAAGACTAGCCTGGGCAACATAGTGAAACTCTGTCTCTATTTGTATTTTTTAAATTTAAAAATAAATGTAGAAAAATAAAAAAATGTATAAATTGAATTCATCACTAAAATTTACCCATGTTAGTGATAAAGTACCTAAGAATGTAATGCAGGTAAACAAAAGAAAGGTAATTTTAGCAAAATCATTGGCACTGACATACAGCCATGTGATAATGCTGTGAAACCTCACTGATTGCTACCCTTGATGTCCATGATTTGGGAGTCTCTTATAGTTGAAAGCATAATCAAATTATTTTTATCATTCCAATAATAAACACCTCACATGGGGTCCATGAGTAAATACCTTTAAATTAATTCCAGCATGCCCAGGGGTTAGAACCAGAATTCAGAAATATAATTGTCAAAGGATCTCTCTCAACTTTCCCTCTTAATTTTTTTTTCATGGTTTATTTCATGGAATAAAGCTAACATATGTTTGCTTTATTCATCTATTTCAGTAATATTTTAGGACCTTAAAAGGACATGTTACAGTTCATCTCAGGATAGGCACTTACTAGCTATGTGTCCTTGGGCAAGTGACTTTAACCTCTCTGTGCCTCAGTTTCCTCTTCTATAAAATTGAGATAAAAGTAGCACCTATCCTTCTTAGGGTTTTTTGAGGAGTCAATTAGCAAATACATACTAAACCCTTAGGATGGTGCTCATTACAATAAGTGCTAGTTTTCAGTTTTTATGTCTCACAGTATCACAATTTGAAATGGACACCTCCCTCCTCCTTTTTTCCCCTGTCCTTGCGTATAGCCTAAGGGCCTCCAAATGGCCTTCACAGTGTTTTTCCAGTGTATCTCAAAGACTTACACTCCCTTCTCTTTGGACGAATATTAGTATTATCTTTGGATTCATATTAGTATTTTCCCTAGCAAGCAGAAGAGTAGCAATTCAAGACTGAGCTACATTAACAATGTTATCAACATCCTGTTTATAAATGAGAAACTATAACAGAGAGCTGATGTCCATGGTGTCATCGCAAGTAACAAAACTAAGACACCATATCCTCTGTGAAAATTAGCTACTCTGGGTATTAGCTCATGTGACCCAGAAGTTTCAAGCAAGTGCAGTAGACCATACTTTTGTTTTTAGATCACATTTGAAAACCCAGATGCCACAATCTGAAAACATGATTATTCCTGGCAGAAATGTGAAGAAATTAAAATCTAACTGAACATTTTATTAATTTAATGGAATAGATACAGGTTTTGCAATTGGAAAGATACACTACGTAGTCAAACCCATGATTCATTGCTGTATGATGTTAGGTGTATAGAGCCTTTGTATTTAGTGACTCTTGTCTGTTGTGTTTGAGCTTTCATAACACCTTTTAAAATTTTGTAGTTTGTCTACCCTTCCTAGGTACGTGTTCCGTCTCCTACTTCTTTTCAGCATATCTGCCTCCACCAGCTAGGCCTCCTTTTGCCATCATCTTCCTGGCTTCCATTGCATAAGGACTTGGAATTTGGGCCTCCTAGATAGTACCATTACTTCATTCCTTATCCATTGCCCAGTACTGAGATATCTGCAGTCTTATACCTACTAGCTACTTAGCCTGATCACACCTCCAGCCTGTACTCCAGAGTTTAGAAGCCTTAGGGCAGAGCTCAACTTTCTCACACTTGTTTTTTGAAAAACATGGATTCTGTTTAGTTCCACTCTCCTCTGGATCCCTGGCCCAAATTAGATCCTCCCATAGGTATCATTGTGTACTAGTTTTCAGATACTGTGGCATATTGCCTGGTGCAATTTGTAACCATCATGAAATCTTTTGTATCTTTTCAGCTTGCCTTGGATACCCGATTCTGGACATGGATAAATCACTTTGTGATTTGGGGTTCTTTAGCCTTCTATGTATTTTTCTCATTCTTCTGGGGAGGAATTATTTGGTAAGTAGTTGTACATGTGTGAGCAATGTACACTATATATATAAGCATTCATTATACTTTTCAAGTTTTGATTATATAAGATGGCAGATCTTTAATATTAATGGACTGAAGGCTACTTGTTAGCTGGTAATGCTACTGATTTCAGGTAAGATTTTGAATAACAGTATATACACTGCACGAATCACTCAGAAGACCTCCCTTTGGTAACCCCTGTCCAACTCTTTCTAGTTGAAGGTGTGTAAACATCTCTCCAGTGAAACTAGTTTTTAGCATACCTCTCATGATTTTCAGAGGAAATACTCATCCTGTGAAGTTTTTACCTGATATATTTGCCAACAGATACATTATTGTCCATTTGGACCCTGTTTCCTCTTTATAGTATATAACTGTCATTCATGTTACTACAGGTATGCTCAAGGTATAGGATATATACTACTTAATACTCAGAGGGTTGTATTTTGTTGTTTTTTGTTTGTTTGTTTGTTTTTTTACTTTTTTTTTAAATTGCATTTTAGGTTTTGGGGTACATGTGAAGAACATGCAAGATTGTTGCATAGGTACACACATGGCAGTGTGATTTGCTGCCTTCCTCCCCTTCACCTATATCTGGCATTTCTCCCCATGCTATCTCTCCCCACCTCCCCACCCCCCTGTCCCTCCCCCATTTCCCCCCAACAGACCCCAGTGTGTAGTGCTGCCCTCCCTGTGTCCATGTGTTCTCATTGTTCAACACCCGCCTATGAGTGAGAACATGCAGTGTTTGATTTTCTGCTCTTGTGTCAGTTTGCTGAGAATGATGGTTTCCAGGTTCATCCATGTCCCTGCAAAGGACACGAACTAATCATTTTTGATGGCTGCATAATATTCCATGGTGTATATGTACCACATTTTCCCTGTCCAGTCTATCATCGATGGGCATTTGGGTTGGTTCCAGGTCTTTGCTATTGTAAACATTGCTGCAATGAACATTCGTGTGCATGTGTCCTTATAGTAGAATGATTTATAATCCTTTGGATATATACCCAGTAATGGGATTGGTGGGTCAAATGGAATTTCTATTTCTAGGTCCTTAAGGAATTGCCACACTGTCTTCCACAATGGTTGAACTAATTTACACTCTCACCAACAGTGTAAAAGTGTTCCTGTTTCTCCACATCCTCTCCAGCATCTGTTGTCTCCAGATTTTTTAATGATCGCCATTCTAACTGGCGTGAGATGGTATCTCAGTGTAGTTTTGATTTGCATTTCTCTAATGACCAGTGATGATGAGCATTTTTTCATATGTTTGTTGGCCTCATGTATGTCTTCTTTTGTAAAGTGTCTGTTCATATCCTTCGCCCACTTTTGAATGAGCTTGTTTCTTTTTTTCTTGTAGATCTGTTTTAGTTCTTTGTAAATTCTGGATATCAGCCCTTTGTCAGATGGGTAAACTGCAAAAAATTTTTCCCATTCTGTTGGTTGCCGATTCACTCTAATGACTGTTTCTTTTGCCATGCAGAAGCTGTGGAGTTTGATTAGGTCCCATTTGTCTATTTTGGCTTTTGTTGCCAATGCTTTTGGTGTTTTGGTCATGAAGTCTTTGCCTACGCCTATGTCCTGAATGGTTTTGCCTAGATTTTCTTCTAGGGTTTTTATGGTGTTAGGTCTTATGTTTAAGTCTTTAATCCATCTGGAGTTAATTTTAGTGTAAGGTGTCAGGAAGGGGTCCAGTTTCTGCTTTCTGCACATGGCTAGCCAGTTTTCCCAACAACATTTGTTAAACAGGGAATCCTTTCCCTATTGCTTGTTTTTTTCAGGTGTGTCAAAGATCGGATGGTTGTATATATGTTGTGTTGCCTCCGAGACCTCTGTTCTGTTCCATTGGTCTATATCTCCGTTTTGGTACCAGTACCATGCTGTTTTAATTACTGTAGCCTTGTAGTATAGTTAGAAGTCCGGTAGTGTGATGCCTCCTGCTTTGTTCTTTTTGCTTAGAATTGACTTGGCTCTGCGGGCTTTCTTTTGGTTCCATATGAAGTTTAAGGTGGTTTTTTCCAGTTCTGTGAAGAAGGTCATTGGTAGCTTGATGGGAATAGCGTTGAATCTGTTAATTACTTTGGGCAGTATGGCTATATTCACGATATTGATTCTTCCTAACCATGAACATGGAATGTTTCTCCATCTGTTTGTGTCCTCTCTTATTTCGTTGAGCAGTGGCTTGTAGTTCTCCTTGAAGAGGTCCTTTATGTTCCTTGTTAGTTGTATTCCTAGGTATTTTATTCTCTTTGTAGCAACTGTGAATGGCAGTTCGTTCTTGATTTGGCTCTCTTTAAGTCTGTTATTGGTATATAGGAATGCTTGTGATTTTTGCACATTGATTTTGTATCATGAGACTCTGCTGAAGTTGCTTATCAGTTTCAGGAGATTTTGGGCTGAGACGATGGGCAGCTATTAAGAGCCTACCACCCAAAAAAAGCCCAGGTCTAGATGGGTTCACAGCCAAATTCTACCAGACATACAAAGAGGAGCTGGTTTCATTCCTTCTGAAACTATTCCAAATAATCTAAAAAGAGGGAATCCTTCCCAAATCATTTTATGAGACCAACAGCATCCTGATACCAAAACCCGACAGAGACTCAACAAGAAAAGAAAACTTCAGGCCAATATCGATGATGAACATAGATGCAAAAATCTTCAATAAAATACTGGCAAGCCGATTGCAACAGCACATCAAAAAGCTTATCCACCATGATCAAGTAGGCTTCATCCCGGGGATGCAAGGCTGGTTCAACATACGCACGTCTGTAAACATAAATCACCACATAAACAGAACCAAAGACAAAAACCACATGATTATCTCAATTGATGCAGAGAAGGCCTTTGACAAAATTCAACAGCCCTTTATGCTAAAAGTCCTCAGTAAACTAGGTATCGACGGAACGTATCTCAAAATAATAAAAGCTATTTACGACACACCAATAGCCAATATCATACTGAATGGGCAAAAACTGGAAGCATTCCCTTTGAAATCTGACACTAGACAAGGATGCCCGCTTTCACCACTCCTATTCAATATAGTACTGGAAGTTCTAGCCAGAGCAATCAGGCAAGAAAAAGAAATAAAGGGTATTCAAATAGGAGGAAGTCAAATTGTCTCTATTTGCAGACGACATGATTGTATATCTAGAGGGTTGTATTTTGAAATCACCATCTCACTGTTTTGGTTTGGGGTGGGAAGATGTAGAAAGGCAGATTCTGCAGCTTGTCCTTAAAGTTCATTTATTTCATCTTGGTTCAATAGATGTTTGTTCAGAATCAGTTTTGTGCTTGGGACTCTATGGGATAGAGAGATGACTAGACTGTACTCCAGAAGAGTAGAGTCCATTGAGGGACACACAAGCTGTGATTGGGGAAATTATATATTTGCATCTCCTTTCTTTACTCCCAAAAACCTATATTTGTTTTTAAATGTTAAGAGTTTTTCGTTTTTAGTCATGGCTGCCTAAGACTTTAGACAAGGATGCCAGCAGTAGAGAGCATGGCCAGAGCAAGCCACAGGATAAGATTTCAGGAGTACATATTTTCATTGCTTTGAGCAAAATCTTACAAAATATTCTGTTTTATTACACAGATGTGAGGCCTATGTTTATGTCCCTTGAGTCTTAATTAGAAGAAACTTACTATTTTGAAAAGCTTTTCAAAAATAAAAACCTTAAGAAATAAAAATATGAGAAACCTAATCATTTATGGAAGTACCAGCTTTAAATTAAAGTATAATTACAGCATATATTTGGTTCCTCTAGGTAATTGAGAGCAGTGAAGCTGAAAGAAGTCTCTATTTTCTTGGATAATATACAAATAAATCAATGTTGATTAAGAACATACCATATACAATTGTATGTCTGCCCAGAGTACTGTAATTCTGTCTATGAATCTATGTAATCAGCATTTGAACTAATTATGCAAAATTTCTACAAGAATAAAATGTTTCTAGCAAACTCATTTCCAACTCTTTCCACAGTTTATTCCTTATTGATGAAAATAAATCCATTAAATAATTAAGGTATTGTCACACCTGTATTCATTAGTGATACTACAAATGAAATGTTAACCTATTTTTTATTTTATTGCCTGAAGTATTATTGTTAAGTAGAGTTGAGTTGAGCCACTACATGAACATAAACTTATAAAGCAACCAGTAAAATGTGACTAGAAACAATGTGAAACTTCAGCTGAATGTGGTCACAGTTAATGTATCTGGACATGTTCTACCCTGAGGCATTGAGTCACACCCCTCTTTGGGGTTGGGTAGTGAGAATGATGACTTCCCAGCCCCAAACCACATCCAGAAATAATAGTGTTTGTTTTTTACTGCCCTATGACAAAACTCCACAGATGACATGGAGGTTAAGAGAAAATAGTGGAGACATTAGTCAGAGGGTATGATGCAAAGGAACAACCTGTGACTAGCTACCAGGTTACCTGGGCCCCTGTTATGACTCAGTTAACTGCCTAGAACATTATTCAAGGTGATCTTCAGAATTCAAGTGAGGTAGTCCTGCAGAAGGCTTTTCTGTGTGGCAGGCATTTCCCAGAAAGCTTGCGTAGCCCAGGCCTCATAAATTTTTCACCTCTCTGTTCTTTTATTCCACAATCTAGTTTTCATATAAGTAGAGCCACAAATTCAGTTTTATCATATTATATAAGGGTTCATGGACATTAATTTTTAAATGACAAATCAAATTATCTTCAACAAGCATGATGTGTCATCTTATAAACAGGAACCATAGTTATCTATCTAGAGTTCTTAATCCTAGGGCAATCTGTTGTGCATCCTGTCCTTAAGTAGCAACTTCTTCCCCCTCACCTTTGAACAACAATAGCTTCACCTAGTGCAGCTCTCTGTGGTTCAGCTCAGACAAAAGGGAAGGGAAACAGGCCGTGCTTCTCAATGGCCACTTAACAATGAAGTGGATGACTTGGAATGAAATCTAACTTCAGAATAAGAGTTCCTCCTGGATTTCTGGATTCTAAGGCTTAATGTCCAATTAGCAATATTCTAGTATGTATCAACCTATTTGGCACATACTGTTAATATATATTTGTAGATGACAATGGTAGATTCCTTCCATATGAGAGAGAGGATAAACTTTTACTGTCCTTTTTATATTTACATAGTGTTTTTATTGAGGGAGAGTTATAAAAATGTCTTAAATTTCTGAATACAGAACACAAACCCATCTCCTTCTTAATAAAACAGCTGAGGAAATAAAATGCTTGTCAGGATAAAAATGAACCATCATTTCTCTTGAATGCTTTTGAAATACCAGCATTTTCTAATGCACGTAAATAGTCACCAGTTGACAGCTTTAGAGTTGATTGCCTGATTGTTTTCAAGTCAAATGCATTTTATTATCTTTTTTCTCCTTTGATTATCATTTTTTTTTTCAAACATTTGGTAAATGAAATTTGTTTACTACTTTTGGGATATTCTGGAGAAAATTATTAATATGTGTAAGGAAGTTTCTTTTTAAATACAAATGATGTTTCAATTCAACTTCTGTTTCATATGACAGGATTTGATTTGTTTTTCCATCATGTATTTTCTTTCCACTGCAGGCCTTTTCTCAAGCAACAGAGAATGTATTTTGTATTTGCTCAAATGCTGTCTTCTGTATCCACATGGTTGGCTATAATTCTTCTAATATTTATTAGCCTTTTCCCTGAGATTCTTCTGATAGTATTAAAGAATGTAAAACGAAGAAGTGCCCGGGTAAGAACTAAGTTTATCTTATAACCTGATTTTTGGAAGGGGCCTCAATATCTGCCATGAACTAAAAACCTGATTTAGAAAATTACATTAGTTACAGCATGTTAAACCCCTCCTTACAGGTTCATCACTTAATTTCCTCTTCTGCATAAAAAGTATAGTAAAAACTTCGTTATCCAATGCAGGTGGTAAGTAGATTCCTTAATAGTGTTCTGTGTGACCTTTAGCAATCCATATGGAGTATCTCATATGCTCCATATGGAATTTTAAAAGGAAAAATATGATTTCATAGCCTAGAATTTTCACACTAGGAATTTCCACACCAACATTTCCGCTTTAAACTTAGAAATTTCCCTGTGGGCTGTTTGCAGATTTTTTTTCAGTTGACAAACCAATTTGCTTCTTTCAAACCTTTCCCCTTCCTTTAATTATAGTGCTGCTTAATCTCTGTGTTGCTTCTAGCCCTGTCTGTCCAGCAGTATATTTGAACCAAAGAGAATTCCCTGGATGTGGTTTTTACGTCCTTACACTCTGGAACACACTCATAAAAATTCAAGGTAGTTTTGTGAGTGTGTTTTTAGTTTTCCTATTAAATTGTAAATTTCATATGGGAATGAGAAGTTATTTTCTTTGCTGCCTCATTATGATACCTTTTAATCATTTTTTTAAAAAGCCTTTAAAGCTCAATAGGGAGATGAGCATGGAAAATAAAACTTTTGGCAGATTTTGACCAACAGGCTAATTAAATATGTCATATCCCTGCCAACAGTAGCTGATTTTGTTAAACACAACTGTTTCTATCATATTGACATCAACTAGATCTCGTAGTACCTCCAAGGCAGTATTTCCAGGTAATATTCTAAGCTATGACTACCTGACCTATTTGATAAATTTGCCAACCCCAGTTTATCCACAAAACTTACATAATGATTTTGGTTTTGCCTATTGAATTGATAGAATCCAGTGGTTGATATTACATAGACATGGGGATCCGAAATGATTAGAGTAGGAAAACCTTCAGTGCTTAGAATTGCAAAAGAAGAGTTTCACATTACAAGTCAGTGTCATCCCCAATCAAAACAAGAGAATTAACATAGGGTACATTGATTCTTCATATGCAAGGCCAGTCAGTGTGTAGTTAGGTGGCCAGAATTGTCCTTAACTCCCTGCTTCTGCATGTCTTATGGGCTGGAACTGGACACAATAATGTTAGCTTAGTTAGACTGCTTCACGTAGTCTGGGGTTTGGTTTTATGATGGAAAAGTGTCATTCAAATACCTGATTATGTCTTAATGTCGGTTGAACAGGGATAACAGGTTGATAGAACAGACTCCACCCAGAATGTCTCAAGTGGCAATTTGCATGAAACCAAATAAAATATGTTGCAATAAGAAATGATTTGGGGCTTTTTATAATAGAGAATTTTCCAGTGAAGGATTTCCAAGTTGCTCTTCCATCCTCCTTATTTGGGAGTACACTTTGGAGTGATCCTAAATGTCTTTTTTTTGAGGTAATGGAGCTCATGTTAAGTAACGGCTCACACCCAGCTACATGGTCTCAAGATGATAGAAAAATCTCAGAAAACAAAACCTTCAAACTTACCTTCTTCCTTATTAGGCCCTCTCTTTAAAAAGTTAGACATTGGCTGGAGGTGACTCTTACATAGACCACTAAATTGTGGGATACTACCAAGCAGTCACAGATAAAGACTTAGAACATTTTCTTTCCATACAGAATCTTAACTTCTATTGAAAGTATGGAGTTCTGGGACTGCATCCTTTTTTTACTTAGCAGCATAGACTGTTGCCAGGGGTTTAGCAGGAAATTTGTTATGGGTTATGTCCAGCATAGGAGGAATTCTAGTGTCTGTGCTATAGCTTGGCATGCTGATGTGCTAGAACAACCAGGAAAATTTCCATAATCATTTTCATTCATGCAATCATTCATTCATTTATTCCTACCCTTGTTGAACCAATAAACATTTATTGAACCACCTACTGATGAACATCTCTCTTTACATCCAGTGTCTGAAAGGCTAAATGGTTTTTCAGACTCTGCGGGATTTCGACAGTTGAGACAAAATGTTGTGGGCACTCAGCAGCGCTGCCTCTTTTTTTTTTTCTTGTGAAAAAAGTGCAAGAGCAAAATAGTGCAATATGAATGCATAAAGGCCTATTGCAACATGGCAGCCACAGATATTCTGTTTACATAAGGCCCTGTTTGGCTATATCAAAGAGGCAGAGGCCAAATTCTAAGATAAAGGAGAAAGAGTATGTTACTTTCCCCCAAATATTTTAGTCTTTATGCTCAGTGACCAACAGTCTGGCATTCTGTGTGATTTCCTACTTTGTTCAATATTCCTTGCTAAGACATTGGCCTCATTTTAAAGAAAGGCAAAAGATACTGGATCTGCCCCATATCCTGATAGATCCCCCTAATGGGGTAAAGTGTATGTCTCTACCTAGAATAGAAGATATCCCTGACTTCAACCAATAAGCATCATGGACACTTTATACATAGCCAGAAATGCGGCAGGTCAGCTGCCAGTGCTATTCTTTTATGGGTCTTGGCGACTGCTTTTAGAAGAGGACTTAGCAGTATGTAGTGAAAATGTCTTTATAGCATTTAAGAAAGAAGCTAACCTATTTATATTTAACAATTATAACAATTCTGTTCAATTCAGCATAACTTGCATGAGTTAGCTAGTATACTAAGTGTTGTTAATTCAGGGATGAATCAGATGTGGCCCTAGCTCACAAGGGAGCTCTCATTCTAGTTAAGTTATAAGGAGTATTCATATGGAATCCTTCTGTAAGCAGGTGTTAACAGAATAGCAGAATCAATGATATGGCTTGTCTTAACACAATTGAGCTATTGCAAGTCACTACGTCCTGAAGCTTCCAGTAAAATCGCTAGTATGGCAGCCTCCACGGCAACTGAGTTCTGTTATAATGCTAGTATTACAAAGAATTACACTATCTTCAAAAATAGGTTCTCTCAGCTGTTTAACTCAGTTGTAGTTAAGCCATGTATCCATCAGCTGTATTTTTAGCAATGAGTTTAATTTTTTCCAAAGTTTCATTATTAAGAATCCTAGAGCTTTTCTTTAGCTTTATCAAGTGGCAAAGCTGCATAGCAGTGCTGCTCATGGTATATGATGAAACTATCATTGAGCACTGGACAGTGAAACAGGAGGATAACACCTCAAGGAAAGCTAAAGTATAGGATTTTTATATTTCAAAAAGTTGTGTCCTCCCTAAGCTGTCTGTAAATCAATGAAATATGCCTGGACTTTCTGGCCAAGTAGCAAATACCACTTCACATTTCTGGTGGAGAAATTTTCCACATATCCTGTGTGAAGTTTTCTCATGTCTCCTTTTTGTTAACTTAGCCTGCTAGATGTAGGAAGACTGTAGTTTAATGGGAATGCACCCAGCAGCATGGCCATGCTTAGCATGGGATGTCAGTACAAACAGGAAGAAATATTTTGTTACGTAGAGAGCTCTTTCAGAGTGGCAGACAGGGAAGGGAACAATGTCAATGATCTGAGCCAAATTTCCAGAAAAAGCACTTTGGAAATTTTGGAGAATATAGTTGATCATTATAATAATGATGATTACTATTATGATTCTTACAATGTCATATACAACCATGGGTTCAGAGGGCAACAGTCCTGATAACTGGATTAGACAAAAATAAAGTTTAATCCTAATGTCGTGGCGATTGAGATGGGCCTTTATCCATTGGCCTCTTTGACATACTGCTAATTGAGCTGGTGTCAAAGCTCTCTAGATGACTGCAAAGGAATGTGGAAATTTCATTCTGTTTTAGCTCATTGTCTCCTGTTTTCCCCACCCGACCCCACTGCCAGTTGCTAGCTATATCAATTTTTTTATTGCTTTAGTTATTCTTTCAATGCTTTCTCCTGCTTTCTGTACTTTCATTTCCTTTATAAAGTAGTTTTAACACCTAATCTATTAACTCCTAAAATTTCTGCTTTGTAGAAATACTTTTATCTCCGATTGTTGGACACAAGTTTTTGAGCACACTAAAACATGCTTACCGTTACAGTCTTGAATAGATAGGTTTGTGCATTAAACATGGGGGTGGAGGAACTTGATATGCTAATCTTGTTGCAGAGTTTTTGCCCATGAAATAGAAGATAGAAACAATTAAAATCTTTTTCTCAGAATCTAAAAATTCTCTAGCTTTATAAATTGGTAATTTGCATTCTACCAACATGTCTACCAACTTTCTTCATTCTACCGACTTTCTTCATTTAAGGTAAAATACAAACAAAAACGGTTGTCAAAACATGAATAAATTATTTACCTTTAAAAGTTTAATTGTTTATTAGAATCTCGTGGATATATATGTTACTTTAGCTGGTTTCTTTTTCTAAGCCCATTTTAAGTCACTAAGTAGATGATATGGATAATCTTTATTAGCAGAGTTGTTTACCTCATCCACATTGTTGACCACTCATCTTCTGTTTTGCTTGGGCAATGGCAAAACTGACTCTAAATTTCCTTACAATTTCAGGCACAGGATCAGAAGGAAAAAAAATAACCTTAGGTTTGCTAGTTAAACTGTATCAGTTTTTACTTTTCTGGGTGTTTCAAGGGGAAAAAAATAATACCTTACCTAGGTAAAATTTAGCCTACCTTTGTAAAGAGAACTTTGTAGGAAAAACAGGGAAACCAATCAAATTAGGTTGTAAGAAAGGAAGTTAAGCATTGGTCAGAGGCAAATGGGACTGAAATGTGGTATCACCAAATGTTTTCCCATTGTTCTTTTTGATTTTATTTTTATCCTGCAACTGCTTAAGAGCAGTCAGTCCCTTCATAGTGTATCTGTACAGTTGGATAAGGGAGATAATTACTTCAAGATAGATTGGTGATTGACAATGGACCCTGGACATAGCTCTTTGACCAATGGATTTTGAACAAATGTAGGATAGTGAATTAATGATTAGAGATAAGTCTTATTTTAATGAGAAGTAGATTTTAAAGCTATTTTATTTAAAATAGTCAATTTTCCCATTAACAAAGTAATTTCAAATTGATAAGTAGAGAAATAATAGTTGGCACATAATAATAGATTATTCCTATCTGACTCTGCTTTTACTTCAGAAAATAACATCTTCAAAACTAACATATCATTTCGTCTTCGAATTCTCAAGGTTTCTTTTTAAATGTCTTAGATTTGAGAGATTATTTACTTTTTTTTTTTTTTTTTGGTTTCTGCATTTCTCTTTTTTCTACTGCAATTTCCCACCTTTTGTGCAATTGTGAACAAGGTAACGAAACGCCTCCCTTCCTCAGGAATATCTACTATCTTCATGCTTTCTCAAACTTCCAGCAATCACAGTTTCTCTTGGAGTGAATAAGGTGATTTCCTTTCTTAATGTACCAACTTGCTTGCATTCTCATTTGCCTGACACCATTTTCTGATTCTTTATGAAAAATTACTTCTCATGACTCATTTTATATCTTCTATTGTTACTTAAGAGTATTTGGTCATTTTCTTTTAATCATTTGTTCACCTTCCAAATTGTCACACTGAAGAGGAAGTAATTTTTAAAAGCTTGAACCATGGGTCTATAGCCTTCATTGATCCACGATATGCAGTAGCCATGGCGTGTTAGAGCTAGTCTGTTCACCAGGACAAGAGTGTTTTGCACAAATATCTCTTTGTTTGATATACTCACAGCACCAGCACAACTCTCAGAGGTGTTCACCAAAAGGATGGTAAGGCTTACTAATCAAACCATATTGATTCATCTTACCATATTACTTACCAGTGCCATTCCAGAAACCTGTTTGCCACATACTACTGTTGTCTATTACTTCTACCACAAAAACAATTCGAGTTGGAGACTTTCATAGGCTTTTGAGTGTATTTATTTGAATATTATACATTTACTATATAGTGTAATCATTTGTACTTTTGGCCAGAATAGTAGGCTATAGGAAATGAATGTTTCTTTTTTCTTTTACCTTTTTTCTTTTAATTGCCAGGTAGGTTAATCAATTTTCAAATGAGTTAAGTATCTTTGCCTCACTATTACAGAGTAATCTGAGCTGTAGAAGGGCATCTGACTCATTATCCGCCAGACCTTCAGTCAGACCTCTTCTTTTACGAACATTCTCAGATGAATCTAATGTATTGTAACAGGTACCTAGTGTTAAACAAATGGGCTGGCTTTAATAAAACAGATTAACAGCATTATAAAAAAAGAAATGAAAATATCACTCTCTAAATTTCTCTGCTGTTGGTGTGGTGAACTTTACAGTATTCTTTGCAAAAATATAAAGATGCATTACTTGGAATATGGGGAAATACGCATTTTTAATTTGCTAAGCCCGTCGAAATAAAATGTTAAATATTTTTTAGAGCCAAATGTTGATATAACTTATTTAATTTGTAAGGGGAAAGTAGTCATGGCAGGACCATCTTGTGAAAATGTTTGTTAATATTGATCAGGAAATATAACTTTGATTTATAAAGATCATTTGGAAAATTAAAAATAAATATTCCAAAATTGCATCTGTATAACATCAAGTCAATTTAGCATTGCATGTTCTCTTGGGAATTATGTGAAAATAACTAAATGTGTTTGTACCTTCATGTGCTGTGTCTGTGTGTTTGCAGGTACTGTATATACTTACGTCCTTGTAAATGTCTGGTCCCCTAATAGATAGCAATGAACCAGTCTAATCATAACTTTTCTAATGTCAAGTTTTATTCAAGCTAAATGTTTCAACTTTCAGAGGTAAAATCTTTTGTAGCCATTCAGGGGGATACTTGCCTAATAATATAAAATGCTTTATAATTAATATTTCAAAAAATGATTAAATTCACTTTATAATATATTGTTTCACTTACCCCCAAAAAGTATTTGGGAGGAATTGATTTACTGTGGCAGGGACCCTTGAACTCAGAATGACTCCTTATGTGTAGTCTGTATTTCCTTCAGTGGGGACCTTTAACAACCCATACCTCTGGAGGTCTTTTATCCATCCATAGAAATTTAGAGTAATTCATGAATGAGGCTTCCAAGCTTGTCAGCTTGGAAACAATTCTACACAGCTTAGAGCGGGGCCATCTTTCATGCACGCATAAAAATTAATGATCATCATGAATAAAACTGGGTTAGTTCACTTTGAAGCTAATAATTGTGAGTCCACCTCATAGGCCCATATTTTTTCATTAGCTGTCAACTCCACCACCTTCTGGCAAATAATATGTTAAACTAATGAATTGAATCCATTGGTTCTCCTGTCTCCTGGAGTTCATCACAGTCTGCATCTGCACTGTTATTTTAGAGGTAGGCTCATTTTGCCACAGTTAGCATCTTTTTACCCATTTTTGAACAACTTACCTGCATATGTTTTCCCATAGTAGTGAATCTGCTTCACAAGTAGCCTTCAAAGTCTTTGACCCCTTTGTCCCAGATTGCTTTGCTCTAAGCTGTGTGATGCATTTTAGCTATATTGTTTCTGGTTAATTTTGTATCCTCCTGGATTGCTCTCTTTAGCTTGGTCTGTGGTTTGGGGGACTGGGCTGGATAGAAGACACTGCTATTGCTTTTGGCCTCTCCAGGGCCTTATCTCCTACAATGTCTACCATAGAACTGAGGAAGTATTTTTTAAAAACAATTGTCTTATTTTTAATGTAGTTATTTCTTCCAGAAATAGATTTTCATGTGGCATTATTTCTCCTCCAGGGACAATAATTAGCAGTTAGTTTAGGCATCTAGTATGTTCCGTGGTTGGTAAGAAAACTACCTAACTCCCCAATGTGAGTTACATTCTCAATATGAATGGGCAACCTTATTTTGGTTAGAGTCACCATGACCCCCTGCAGAGCTACCTGAAAACCTACTAGTGGTTCTAGAGAATGTGGAACATAAATAGAAATAGAAGGTATTCTAATGAACTTCTAGTCCAACCATGGCAAAGGAGATGTCCCAGAATGGGAAGAAAATAGCATACTACTTAAGACCTTCCCACTACTCAGGTTCAAAAAGACTGAGTTTTAGGGTGGAGAATCAGTTAGGCTCCCTGTTTTGACATACGACTTCCATTTCTTATCATACTTGACTTACACTTGTTGATCAGTTTGTCTGTCGTGCACCATCCTAATAATAGCATTTGATGATGTTTAGAGTACAGAGAAGAATCTACAGACTTGTTAGGGAAATACCCATGGTTTCTCTTCCAAAAAGATGAAGCATAAGAAAAATCGGAAGAATCAGTTGACTCATACATACGTGATCTACCAAAAGGAAAATTAACTTCCATATTTTAGGAGGGCAACGTGCTTCTTTAAGTAAAAAAGAAGAATATTTTCACAATAATCTTCCAAAGCTGAATATATCTTTAGACTTCCTCTATCACAATTAACACATCAAGAAAAAACAGTAATCGTTCATTAAACATTTCCTGAGCATCTGCTGTGTGGTGGAAACTGTATACTAGGTGCTGGAGATAGAAGATAAATAAAACGTTCCTGTTTACAAGGACCTCCCAGCCTAGAGGAGAAGGGATCATAACAAGGTAAACTGCTGCTATGGTAGATAATCCTAGAGGTAGAAAGTATTAGGAGAACCCTGGAACGACCCAAAAGCAAAAAGCAAGCCTGAATCTATTCAGCTGATGAAGAAAGGATTAAAATCTGGTTATAGTGTCACTCTTTTTTTCCTCTGCATGTGAATAAAACTTGGCACTTTGTTAAGACAGTTGCTTTACTCTCCTAACAAAATTTACTACTTGATTTACTTCTGAAAATGCTAAACAGACAGCTTCACATTGTTATTAAAATAAACCTTTTAAATCTCTATATTTTACATTTTTCAGAATCTGAATCTTGAATTGCCTATGTTATTGTCCTACAAGCATACTGACAGTGGTTACAGCTAAAACAGAAAGTATGAAGAAACAACTACAAAAAGTTACCATCTCAGGATACTCCATATGCAACACACTAAACCACTCTCATGTCTAGAGTTCACAATAAATGTTCATTAAAATACCAAATGATTCTCTTAAGCATTTATAATTATTGTAAGTAGCCTTTATGGCCAAAGCTGTAAGTTAAGAATTATATGAAAGTTGAAAGCAAGAATACTTAGAATTCTGGCTTTAGGCAGAATAATATAACTATCAAATGGGTGCTCTTTTAACCCATGAATTTTGTGAATGGATTTAAATACAATAGTATAAAGTAGAAGTTATGCAATGAGAATGAATAGATTTTGCTAATACTGCTTTTTTTGCCTGACAGAAGAAATAGACTATTTGGACCACATTTCTTGTTCCTCCTGAATGATCATCTTATTTTTTTTCAAAAGTACATAAGGAATACTTGAAAATACAGAAGGACTAAATAGTATCAATGCATCAGACAGAATAGTTAATCCCTTCTGTTTACCCACATGCTACTTATGTCTTGGTAGAATATTCTTGCCAAAAAATACCTTGAACACTTATGTGGAAAGTGTTAATTTATACATATTTTTGTGGGAATAGTAAAAAAGTTTCTTTTTTGTTGTTCTTCTGAATTATACCCCACTTATGGGTGTAAGGCTAGTAGACTTGAAAATAAAGTATAAAACATTTCCAGTCACTTAGTAGCTCCTCAAAGTAGGAAATAAACAGATTTTTCCAGTGTCGATTTTACTGGGATCTGCAGTAAGGTGGTTTAAACCATAGTTATATAAAAATAAAGGTAATTCTGAACATCAGCCTTTTATAATTTGATGTGAAAAGGAAGAAGAATCGCTTATTTTAAACTGTTGACGGTTTTTATTTGAAAGAGACAGCATTTATGCATATATGCAGTGCTTTTTCTTAAACTTTGCCAATTTGGAAAGGGGAAAGGATCCATCCCAAAAGGTGGTTCAGCTTATAGAGCCATGACTGTGAAAAATGAATGTTGTCTTTTAGTTAACTTGAACAGGGCAATGGTCTAACTCTAAACCATGAGATTGACCTTGGTAAAGTCCTTGACTAGCTGAACTAGAAGGAAGGTGTAGCCTTCTAATTAGTTCACTTGAAACATAAATGTGAAATGTCTTCATTTAATGTTAAAGTTAAACACACAGTTTTTTAAGATATAAATGACCATATTTATTTGACTACTAGTTTTTTTGGGATCTTTCTGGCATGCTTGTACTATTAATGTTTATATTGTACCTTGATTTGGAAAAGTATTGGAGTTAAGATGTATTATATTTAATATAGTCCATGTGGCACATTTGATTCTTCCACATATATTTTGTGTTAATGTTTAGATATGATTTCTTTCTAAATTCCAGAAAAGAACAAAATTTCAGTTAACAGAAACCATTTCATCATTATGGACCCTTTTTCATTATTTCATTTGTTCTCATTTATCAGTATTATTTTTGAGCATTTTGTTACATGTCATTCACAACTTACCTAAGTGCGCTGTGTTCTGGTAGCTTGTATTTGAGGTAAGCTGCTGAAAACAAAGTCTCTATATTCTTTGCCTATTCCAAAGAGTTAAAAAGTCTACCCAGGAAAGCTTTTGATATTTTGTGTTTGTGCTCTTGTCTTATGGTTGTTGTTACTGTATTATTATTGTTGTTCTTTTACATAAAATCTATGGGAACTGTGAATACAGACGAGAGCCACAGTAGAGAGGCTTGTTTAATGCAGTACCATTAGAGGGTTCACAGGATAATCTAGTAGAAAAATAACTAGTTACATGTAAAATTCCTTCCAGCCAGAGAGAAAGACTAAAAGTAAGGGGGATTTAGAGTTATATGTCAGCTATGCATTACATTGTAACACTGCAGTTCAAATTCAGAATGGCAATGATATATGATATCATGGCCTAGATCCTTGAGAGGGACCTGGCTTTCCTTTTTAAAAGATATTTTATTGAAGAGCAAAAAAACGGCTAGTGTGGGGTTAGCAGATTGAATAACTGAAACAAACTGTGCAGTATTCCTAGCACTACAATGTAATCACCCTATTTGTAATAGAGAAAGGAGAAAAAATGTAATAATAGGATCATATACCTATAATTTGAATAATTTTGAGCTATCAAAATGTCTTTGTAATTTTCACAACTGTTGTTCATTGTTTGACAGTGTTACCTACTAAACTGAAAACATTCATTCCATATCTACTACATATACACCAGCAACAGTAAAAATGTAAGCCTAACTTTGCAAAATTCATAATAATTTAGTGATGGAATTTTTTAATAACATGCAGTACATAAATGTGCAGATTTTATGCGTGTTGACAAAATCATTTTTCAGCTTGCAAAATGGGACTGCAATATTACATTTTTCACTTAAGCAATTTTTTACATCTGTGTTGTTGCTTTCTAAAATGAATGTGAATGCCATCTTTTATGACTGCAACTTGCCTTTTCCATTACAGAAATTTTTGTTTGATGTAATCAATAAACTTTGGTATGATATGATTGATATTTCAGCCTCTTTTTTGGAAAGGTCTCAGTTTGTTGTTAATATAGAAGCAATTTGGTGATGGGAGAGAAGTTTCTAGTTTCTTCTTCAGCTGGTATTTTATGGCAATACCTAATTGGGGAGGGTAAGATACATGTTAGGAGTTTTTAATGAGACTGTATCTTGTTACTGTATATATAAAAGTCCAGCCAAATCAGCAAGTACATATTGAAAGTGTTGGCAGTGTGCTTGATGCCACCCATGCATTGAAGGTAGTCTATGTATGGTCTGTGTGGTCTGTTTCTTCAACCCATCGAACCCATTTGATTCTTAAGTAATCAAACATGAAGGGATTTTGCAGTAGCTTGAAACTTGTTCCAAAGATGTGTACGTACACACCACTTCCCTACACCTCTTCTTACATTGCTCAGCCTGCACCCAAGACCTAGTGAAAGTCCTTTATCTTGAAAAACTCCAGTCCTTGACTGCCAAGAAATGAAAGTTGCTCCACTGAAACTGGTCTCATTGCATTTCTACATTTCAGTCTCTATATTTTGGTAGTTTTGTAGTCCTGTTGGTCTTTGATCTTTATTTAGTGTGTATTTTCTTCTTTTTCATTAAGTGGAAAATGTGCTGTATGCAGAAGTGAAACCTGAATTTAAGTATCAGCTTTGCCACATTTCTCTCTGAATCCCTTTTCTTCTCACCTATAAGACGGTGTGTGACAGGGAAAATAAGGAAAAGAATCAAAATTGCTTTGTAAAATGTGACTTGCTATTCATATGTAGGCGTTGTTATTTTGATATTAAGGGTATTAATTTTTTAATGAATAGTTGTCATTTACACATTTTTACAGATGTCTTGCGTGATTTTTAGCTTATTGAAATTAGTTTAAGCTTCCTTCCCTTCCCCTATCCAGCCTTAATGGGGAGCTCCCTCTTACCCTCACTGCTTAGTCTGCCCACAGTTGCCCGATACAGTGAGTATTGTGAGGATCTGAGTGGTTTGGCCCCTTCGGCAAGAAGCACAGGCAGAGGTTAAGGGCTGACGTTATCACTATGGTTATTCAGTGAAGTGTCTATGGGCGAAGTGCTGGCTGCATACTAATGAAGCCTGAAGGCCTGCATTCTGAAAATGGTTGTCAGGGGGAAAAAATGGGCTTAATTATTTTGTAACTTTTAAAAAATTAGACACACTTTTAGCAACAACTGATGGGCAAGGAGACATGGGCTCAGTTCCTAGTGCATAGACCTGTTGTGCTAAAGAAATGTTGCAGCGTGGATCAAGCAAGTCCTCATCACATGGGCCTTGGAAGTAAGTGCTCAGGCCTGTGGCTGAGAGGAGCAGTGCACTCATGGTAGGCCAGAATTCCTGCTGGCATTGAGTCTTTGGCCTTGGCTGTTTGGGCAGGGTTGAGCAAAGGATATACATAACTAAAATACCTGTTGCTGCTTTGGTCTCTTCATCAGTTGCCAAAACCCAACTCCTCACATTAGCTAACACTCACATAGCATTTAATATGTGGCAGGAACTATTCTAAGCACTTCATACATATTCATTCCTTTAGTAATTCCAGTAACCCTAAGAGATAGTTACTGATGTTTCTTTATCTGACAGATGAGGACACTGAGTCCCAAAACTACTCAAGGTTACACGGTCTGGTGGAGCCAGAGTTTGAACCCAGGTATTCCGATTAGACTCTGTGAACTTAATTAGGACACTATATTTCCATTCTTATACCACCCCTATGGCATGAATAAACAAATCATAAAAATGTTAGTATTAACCTTGAGAAAACAACCAAACCAAAACTGAGGGATATCCTGCACAATAACTGGCTTCAAAATTACAAAGATCATGAAAGAGCAAGACTGAGTAACTCTCCCAGTTAAAGGAAACAACTAAAACTGTATTGTGAAAACTAACTGTGGCATCTGATCTTGGCCCAGAAATTGAACGTCAGTGAGATAATTAGTGAAGTTTGATTACAGTATTTAGTTTATAAAATATATAGGCAATATATCAATGTTTTCTGATAATTTGAAATTATGTGGTAATTACATATGATATATTTTGGAGAGTCCAAGTGGGGAGTATATGAGAATTCTTTGCACTATTTTTGCAACTTTGACGTGATTTCACAATTTTAAGTTAAAAAAGCTGAAACAATGAAGCTTAAAAGTATTAATGGAAAAAAGCGTTAAATTAAGCTGTTATAGAAGACTAATTAGCTAACATCTGCACAGCACTTTATGGAATGCTTTTGTATGTACTTTCTTTAATTTCACAATCGTCCTACGTAGAGATGATTGAACTCCAGATACTTAACAGATTAACTGAGGTTCAGATAAGTTAATTATCATGCTGATCTCTCAGGACTGAACTCAGGTATGACCCATGTGTTTCCTGCTATACTACACTTTGCAGTTTGTCTAGGACTCTTAAAGCATTCCCTGTTAGATTCTGGAATGATCAAAAGGCAAGCGTTATTGCAGTCATTTTTGTGTGGGTCCATCAGATGCAGTCAGATACAACCATAGATAGAACCATGGAAAGGAGTCGTGTCATTGCTCTTAGGGTTGAAGTGAGTGGCCTGAGAATGGCCCAGGCCTACGTTTTCCTTTTCCCGTGTTCATCTAGTCCGATGCTGCTGAACTGGACCTCAGCACCAATACTTATTCAGGTATTTTCCAAGGCGAGTTTCCTACCGCTGCTTGCCACCCTTGGAGTGAGAATACAAGAACACTTCTTTAACTTTAATAATGAAATTAATACAAGGAATTGATTACACAGGTAGTATAGCTGAACAGCCAATTGGGGATTCTGTGAAGCGGCCCAGAGATTAGAAAGAGGCAGAGGCCAGAACCATCCTTAGGTTGTGGGGGCAATAGGAGCAAATGGACTTCTGGAGCCTATGGCCCGGTCATTTGGCAGAAGTCGGAGTCATTGTGGGCCTATCTGGAGTGGCTGGCGCCACAGCAGAGCCATAGCCACTATTGGAGATGCAGCCTGAGGTAGAAATGCCCTGGCTTCTGTCCCCCAGCCTTCAGTCTGCTTTCCATTGTTTGGACGCCGCTAACATGGGGGCCTGAGAAACAATACAAAATAGAGCAACGAAGTGCAAGGAATGTATCTGAGGGTAAAGAGGCTGAGAACTAGCACATCAAGGATTTAAGGAGTCAGATTCGGATTTAATACTCTGTGAGGTGAAACTTTAATGGGCTAGATTTCAGCACCTTTATAAATGTCATTTATATATCCCATATGAAGAAAGTAAATGTGGTAAAACAAATTTGAAGTCACTCCTGTAACATATTTAGTGCAAAACTGATGATAAATTTTAATGGATGCTTGGATTAATGGAAATAGAAGGTCCTTGTATAATTGAATCTTCTTAATTAGTAATAAAGCCACTTAGTATTTCAAAAAGATCTAAATAAAGGAGTTAGCATATCATTTCATAGATACATGAAATTTGCCTACATCATACTCAAAATTCAAAAATAATTCAGGGTCTGGATAAAAAGCTGCAATATTAATTGCAAAGGAAATGACTTTCCTTCTCTTCATTCTTCTGCCTTCACTCATGAACAAGGAAAGCAAGTGGCATGGTGCAGTCCAAATCCAAAGGCCTCAGAACTAGGGAAGCCAATGGTATAACTCTCAGTCTGAAGCCATAAGCCTACAAACCTGGTGAGCCATTTGTGCTAGTCTTAGAGTCCAAAGACCAGAAAACCTAGAGTTCTGATGTCCAAGAACAGCAGATGAAGGGTGTTCCAACTCCAGGAGAAATAAAGTGAAGTCTTTCCTCTGTCTTTTTGTTCTGAGCCCTGAGCAGATTGGATGATGCCCACCCACATTGGATAAGGGTAGATCTTCCTTACTCAGGTACACTGGTTCTAATGCCAGTGTCTTCTAGAAGCATGCTCCCCGTACTCAGAAATAATGCTTTACCAGTTACCTGCAGTGTGGAAAGACTTAGATCATGCATGTTGAAACAGCACAGGCCAGGCGCAGTGGCTTATGCCTGTAATCCCAGCACTTTGGGAGGCTGAGACAGGCAGATCAACTGAGTTTGAAACCAGCCTGGCCAACACGGTGAAATGCCATCTCTACTAAATACACAAAAATCAGCTGAGCGTGGTGGCGGGCACCTGTAATCCCAGCTACTCAGGAGGCTGAGGCAGGAGAATTGCTTGAACCCAGGAGGTGGAGGTTGTAGTGCGCTGAGATTGAGCCACTGCACTCTAGACTGGACGACAAGAGCAAAACTCCATCTCAAAAAACAAAACACCTAGCACAGATTTTAGCTTTAGCATATGCTAGACACTCAGAAATTGTAAAACATCTTAACAGTTTTATTAAACCGTAAAATAGGAAACAACCAAAAGTAAAAAAACAGTGCTTTCCTAAAGCATCCAACTTAACCCTCTAATTTTACATGGAAGAAAACTGAGGTCCAAAGAAGGGGCGATGCTATGTCCAGAGTCACATAACCAATTAACTACAGAGGCAGGACCAGATGTTGTGTCCCTGAAATTAGGAAACAGTACTTTTCCCCTTTTCAAATACTTGCAATGTTCTGAATTTCTATAATCAGCCATCAGTTTTTTCTTCTGTTTTACTTTCCACTGGCTAAGCCCAATTTTGCCTCCTGAAGCAACACAAAACAAGATTACTTCCTCTTTGACAAGACAGCTTTTCACATATTCCAAGATTACCCTCATGTTCATTGGTTTCTATTCCAAGATCTCCATCTCCAGTGCTACCAACTCATTGTTTGTATGGCAAGCTTTCCAGAACCAACATGGTCCCAGTCACCTGTCTCTGGCTAGGCTTGCATTCATCAATGTCTCTCTTAACAGGTAGCACTTAGAGCAGAGTACAATATTGCAGCTATGTGGCAGAATGATAAGCTTCCTCAATCTATTAACTCTGTTTCTGTTGTGGCAGCCAAAGACTGCATTTGCTTTCTTTTTGTTGTTGTTGTTGTTGTTGTTTTGAGACAGGGTCTTGCTCTGTCACCTAGGCTGCAGTGGTACAGTGGTGCAATCTTGGCTCACTGCAACCTCCACCTCTGGGGCTCAAGCAGTCCTCCTGCCTCAGCCTCCCGAGTAGCTGGGATTACAGACATGTGCCACCACACCCAGCTAATTTTTATTTTTAGTATAGACTGGGTTTCACCATGTTGGCCATGCTGGTCTGAAACTCCCGGACTCCCACCTCGGCCTCCCAAAGTGTGGGATTACAGATGTGAGCCACTAGGCCCAGCCCTGCATTTGCTTTCTTTATCAGTCACATTATGCTGTTTGCCTAGACATTTTTAACGTAGATTGTTACCAAGCCATGGTTCCTTATATTACTGTACTTGGGCTGCTGTAAAAAATTACTACCGACTTTGTGGCTTAAAATTAGAAATTTGTTCTCTTTTGCAGTTCTGCAACCAAGAACACTAAAATGAAGGTGTCAACAGGGCCGTGCACTCACTGAAGGTTGCATAAGATTCATTCTTTGCTTCTGCCAGCTTTTGGTCGTTCTAAGCCCTTGGCTTGTGGCTGTAAAATTTCTCTCTCTCCATCTTCACGTGGCCTTCTCCTCTCCTCCCTTTGTCTCTCTTTTGTGTGTATCTTACAAGAATTCTTGCCATTTAATTTAGGGCCCTCCAATAGGACCTCATCTTTAGATCCTAAATTTAATTACATCTACAAAGACCCTTTGCCAAATAACATCATATTTACAGATCCCAGGGATTAGGGCATGGACATATATTTTTGAGGACCACCAACCCACTACAGCTACCCAACCTCTAATTGTAAATTGGTTTTTGGAGGATGAAGGCAGGACTTTCTACTTACCCATGTTATTCTGATTTCCATTTCCCAGATCACAATAGCTGGTTTAAAAATTGCATCGCCATAATAGGAGTATGATGTTTTGCTGATTTTGTGCTTACCTGCTACTGTGGGACCCCTAATCCCCTATCAAAGTCATTTCTTTTGCAGGTTCTCGTAAGAGCTCATGGACACAACTCTCTCCATAAGCATGTGAAGGTCTCTTCTGTTTCTTCTCTGCCTCCTACAGTGAGGTATTCGTGGCCACAAAGCTGCTATGAAGATGTTCCATGGCTGCCTGATTACACTAATGCCACTTTTCACCATGAATACCACCATGCAACTGATGTTATCTTTCTAGATGTAGGTGTCATGGTCGGGGGGAATTCCTCTCTCCATCTCTTTTGTGATCCCTAGACAGTTTCCCTTGTGTTCTCTCCATCTCACACAGATGACTTATAATGCCATGTTTTTTTCTAACAGGAAGCGGTCCCATGGCGTCTGCTCCCCCGTGGGCCTGAGGCAAAGGACGACCTTAGTGATGGAGACATTTGCTTCCTGACCTGGGCCAGGGTCCCAGGTTATCTGCTTTCATTACTCTCTGTGTTTCCCTTTTCGTGTCATTTGTTCAATATCTTCCTTCCCTGCTGGCCTGCAGGCTCCATTGAGGGCAGTGAATAAATCAGCCTTGTTCACCGGTAGATCCTCATTGCCCAGTGCAGTGCCAGCCACAGAGTGAGACCCTAAAGAAATGTTTATTGAGTTAATAAGTGCTGAACAACTAGTGGCTCTAAATCACCTGAGAAAAAGGTGTGAGATTCACAATCTGTCACTCTGTACCTGTACCATTTTCATCCCAAAGCAGTATGGCATGGGAGGTAAGCATGTGGATTCTGCCACTTACAAGTGGGGTGACCTTGAGCAAGTCACTTAACTTGCTCAAGGTTAAGTCTCTGTGTGTCAGGCTCATCATCTGTAGATTGGAGATAATATCAGTACCTACATCATATGGATGTTGTGCGGGTGAACTACATGTAAAATGCTTGGAGCAGCACGTGGCTCAACATAGACCCTATAGAAGTTTGATTAAATAATAACATCATACTTTATTGTCTTACATATTTCCCCTAGTTATAGTTGTAAGCTCCTTAAGGACAGGGGCCTTGTCTGTTTTTGTTCCCCATGTATCCCTCAGTGGCTAATATAGTGTCTTGAAAATAGTATGACCTCAGTATTTGTTGAACGAATGAACAAATGAACTTACTGTACTCAAAATCTTTCTCCTTCTGATAATTAGCCTAATTACTGTCCATAGATCTTGACATATTCCTTAAGTGACTTCCTGCCTATGAGGCAACTCAGTCCCTTTCTAAATCCTTTCTCTGGATCTAGACTTACTGCCAAGTCATCTTTCAGATCTTCTAAACATACTCCCTTATGGATGGATTCTGGGGAAAGCACAATTTTAGGTCCAAGTGGAGACCTTGCTATGCTGGTTTTTAACCTAAATATTCCAATCTACTGAGTTATTTTAAATCTTGATTCTATAATCTCTGGTAATAATGCTACCTCCAAAGTCTGTAGCATCTGCTAATTTTGTATACATGCCTTTTAAGATTTGATTCAAGTCATCAATTCCAAATAAATAACTTCGTTTGACTGCAATAAATTATACAACTCTATATTGAAAATTGTCTATGGGAAAGAACTAAAAATATAATCATTACAATAACAAGTCAGCAATCATGAATGAGGAAATTCTAGAATAACAGCTTTTTGAATATATAATAGATGATAGCTAATGTAGAAGGTGGCAGACATTAGTGATTTATACTACTGAAAAATAGTGAATGTAATATTGAATTCAATACAAAATTCATATAAAGAATCGACTTGGCCAAGGCAGGCAGATCATGAGGTCGGGAGTTCGAGACCAGCCTGACCAATATGGTGAAACCCCGTCTATATTAAAAGTACAAAAATTAGCTGAGTGTGGTGGTGGTCGCCTGTAATCCCTGCTACTCGGGAGGCTGAGGCAGGAGAATGGCTTGAGTCCAGGAGGTGGAGGTTGTGGTGAGCCGAGATCGCGCCATTGCACTCCAGCCTGGGCAACAAGAGTGAAACTCCACTTGAGAATGTAATTTCTTTGTAACATAGAAGTATTAGTCAAATATGTTTTCAGTACAGTTCAACATGTACATATTTGCAGGAGAAATTCTTAGACTTCTCTAATAATTAAGCTCATGTGAGCTATCACAGGACAGATGGCTCTGCTATTTAAAACAAATTATAACCTTTAAGGATGAACATGTACTGCTCAAATCTAAGTGTAAATTTGCTTTGCATTTTATTTGAGTGGTACTGTTATTTAATAGTTGAAGCTGATATGAAGATTTTAGAGCTTTTTTAAATAAAGTAAGAATACATCCTAAATGACAAAAATATTAGTCAGGCAAAGCTTATTTATGCAATTTGCTAGTATTTCTGGAAGCTTTAAAAAAGGCTTTTCCTGACATTTAAATTATCTGTTCTATTGGATAATTTTGGAACTCAAAAGAGATGACAAATTTTTATCTTGTTTTTTCCCCCATGCCTTAAAGTTGACATGTGTGTAAAATTTGTATAGCAATTTTAACTTTTATGTCAATCACTGATGTGTCATCAAAGGGTGTGTGTAACCTAGTGTTCACTGATGGCACACTGAATATTTTTCCCCAAATTCTCTACTTTTGATGATGAGAAATCTTCTGACCATTCAATTGAAATCGCTGTCTAGTCCAATGTTTAGATTTCAGTGTTTTGGGCTGGGTGCAGTAGTTCATACCTGTAATCCCAGCACTTTGGGAGGCCAAGGTGGGTGGATCACCAGAGATCAGGAATTCGAGACCAGCCTAGCCAACATGGTGAAACCCTGTCTCAACTAAAAATACAAAACTTAGCCAGGCGTGGTGGCACGCTTCTGTAGTCCCAGCTACTTGGGAGGCTGAGGCAGGAGAATCGCTTGAATCCAAGAGAAGGAGGTTGCAGTAAGCCAAGATTGTTCCACTCCACACCAGCCTGGGTGACAGAGCGAGACTCCAGACTCCATATCAAAAAAAAAGGATTTCGTTGTTTACCTTTTGGTTTTTACTTTGATTGTCCTTGTGGTATTTAAAATGTGATTTTGTCTACAAGGTATCTTCAAAAAGTCATGGAAAATGAGTCTTAGAGAAAAAAACTACACATGGATTTAAAATTTTTTTCACCAAAATAGACTCATACTAACTTGTTATAGCATGTCTGAACAGGATTTAGTTTGAGGCATAAAGAAGCATAAGACATCAATTTGAAAAACGCCCCTATCAGAACAATATGAATTCTGCTAAAACTGAAGCAAGAACAAACATCAAATTTACGGTGAAACTTGGGTTTAAGAATTGTGAAATAATTGATGCTTTACTAAAGTTTCTGGGGACAGTGACCCCAAGAAATTAGGCCAGGCACAGCGGCTCACACTTGTAATCCCAGCATTTTGGGAGGCCAAAGTGGGTGGATTGCATGAGCCCAGGAGTTTGAGACCAGCCTGAGCAACATGATGAAAGCTCGTCTCTACTCAAAACACAAAAATTAGCCTGGTGTGATGGTGAGTGCCTGTAATCTCAGCTACTCAGGAAGCTGAGGCAGGAGAATTGCTTGAAACTGGGAGGCAGAGGATGCAGTGAGCCAAGATTGCACCACTGCACTCTAGGCTAGACAACAGCATGAAACTC
>NW_016107577.1:1224807-1226566 GCF_001604975.1 Cebus imitator | reverse complement strand
AAAAAAAAAAAAAAAAAGAAAAAGAAAAAAAGAAGTCAGCAGTTTATAAATGAATAACTAGTTCTAATAAGGGACGAGACAATGTTGAAGACGAAGGCCACAGTGACAGGCCATCTACATCAATTTACAAGGAAAAAATTTATTTGCACTGTAATTGAAGAGGACCAATAAGTCACAGAAGAAACAATAGCCAACGCCATAGATATCCCAATTGGTTCAGCTTGCAAAATTCTGACTGAAAAAGTTGGAAAAACTTCCACTTGGGTGTCGAAACCATTGCACCCAGATCAGCTGCAGCAAATTGTTCAATGGAAATTCAAACAAATGGGATCAAGATCCCAACACATTTCTTTGAAGAACTGTAATGGGAGATGAACATGGCTTTACCAGTACAATGTTGAAGTAAAAGCACAATCAAAGCAATGGCTACAAAGTGGTGGGAGCGGTCCAGTCAAAGCAAAAGTGGACCAGTCAAGAGCAAAAGTCCTGGCAACAGGTTTTTGGAGAAACTTAAGGCACTTGCTAGCTGACTTTCTGGACGGCCAAAGAATTACAACATCTTTAGCACATCATTAGGCACAGCTTTGGCAGAAAAATGCCCAGGAAAGCTTCACCAGAGAGTCCTTCTTCAACATGACAATGCTGTTGCTCATTCCTCTCATCCAACAAGGGCAGTTTTGTGAGAGTTTTAATGTGAATTCACTAGGTATCCACATCAGAGTCTGGATTTGGCTCCTTCTAACTCTTTTTTTGTTTGTTTCCTAATCTTAAAAATCTACAAAGGGCACCCATTTTTCTTCTGTTAATAATGTCAAAAAGACTAAATTGACATCATTAAACTCCCAGGACCCCGAGTTCTTTTCTAAATGGCTGGTATCATCACTTACCAAAGTATCTTGATCTTTATGGAGCTTATGTTGAAAAATAAAGTTTATATTTGAATTTTTATCTTTTAATTTTAAACTTTTTGAAGTCCTCTCATAATTGGAATTTTTAACAATGGAGGTATAAAAGAACAAATTCTACAATTGTAATCTGTTAACCTTATTTTGACACTAGTTTTATATTGAAAGTTTAGACATGTTTTTCTTCACACTTATTAAAAAGCTATTGTCAGTGGGAAATGAGTATGCTTTCATGTTTAGTAAAAAGAACATATTCGGCCAGGTGCAGTGGCTCATACATGTAATCCCAGCACTTTGGGAAGCTGAGGTGGGCAGATCACAAGATCAGGAGATCAAGACCATCCTGACCAACCTGATGAAACTCCATCTCTACTAAAAATACAAAAATTAGTGCTATGTCTAACACCAGCCTGTGATGCTTTTGTTCATTTACAGCTTCATTTTCAAACATGGCAAGCTCACATGATAGAGTAACTGAGGATTGCTTGGCTGCAAATTAAAGATAGTGATGTGGGAACACAAGTTCCCTGGGCATTTTCTGAGTGAGTACTTTCTCAGATGCCTTTCGTTACCCATCTTCTCTCCACTTTTCCACTCCCCCTAGCTTCTTTTGTACAGTGGTCAGTGGGGTAATTTTCTTGTACCTCCACTCTCTGTGCCCTGGGTTGGGAATATGACACTAGTGTGATGGCAATGAGTGTTTACAGAGAGTTGAAGAAAAGAGATGGCAGAGATTAAAATGCATCTTAGAATTCCCAAAAGAATATTTTTTTTTTTTCTGAGATGGAGTTTCGCTCTTGTTATCCAGCCTGGAGTGCAATGGCGCGATCTCGACTCACCGCAACCTCCGCCTC
>NW_016107577.1:1220241-1224706 GCF_001604975.1 Cebus imitator | reverse complement strand
TTTTAGTAGAGACGGGGTTTCACCATGTTGACCAGGATGGTCTCGATCTCTTGACTTCGTGATCCACCCGCTTCGGCCTCCCAAAGTGCTGGGATTACAGGCGTGAGCCACTGCGCCTGGCTCCAAAAGAATATTTTTAAGAGAGCAAGTTAATGAACAACTTTGTCCTTTTGGTACAATAAACAAACCAGAAAGCAAACAAAACTCATAAAAACTATTTGTTCAAATTGTGAAAAATACATAGCATTATTATATTGTAAGAATAAGTTTAGAAAACTGTTGCACTTCAGGCAGAAGCCCATTTTAGTTACCTGAGGTTTTGCTAAATTCAATAAGAATTTTATTTTTTTCTGATTATAATGATGATACTTGCTCAAAATCAAGCAATACCTAATTATATAAACATAAAAGCCACTTAGTATCCCAATCCCCGTGAGGTAATCATATTTTTTGAATATGTATATATACACTTATAAAACATATGTACATATATAATTTTGTATATGTTGAACTATGTTATGCACACTATTTTATAATTTTGAACCATAAGTTATATGATTGTTCTGTTATTTAATTCAGATATATATGACTTTTAAATAGCTGTGTGGCATTTCATTTATTTCATACACGTGGTTTAACTATTTCCTAGTTTATTATATAAATTTTTTCTCCTCCTCCTGCCTGCTGTTATGAATAACATGGCAATGTATTCTGTACAAAAATATTTCCATTCCTGTCAGATTAGCTTCTTGGTGTAAAATCAAAAATGTGGAATTCCTAGGGCAAACTGTCTTTTAGAAAAGCTACATCAATCTGTGCCCCCAACAGCAGTGAGCCAGTTTACCCTCCCGATTCACAGCATTAAGTGTTCTCCATCTTTAATCACTACCTGTAGATCTAGGGTCAGCAAAACTAACACTCTCGGGCCAAATCCAGTCAGCATCTTTAGGGTTGTAGGGAAAAAAAATGGTAATGAAGAATGTGTGACCAAAACTATATGTGGCCCACAAAAGGGAACATTTCTATTATCTTAGCTGTTCACAGAAAAAAAAAAAAAAAATGCCAGCTCCTGGATTAAAGGAAAAATTGTCTTTACTCTTGGTAATATTAGCTTTTCTTTACTTATCTGTGAGTTCAAGTAGACTTTCCATGTACATGTGGGTGGTGTTTATATTTCTTCTTTTGTCAATTACACCTCCTTTACCCACTGTCCTATTAAGTCGCTCATCTTTTTTACTCATTATAATGCTATGTATTAGAATATGTGTATTTTGTCATGTATTTCACAAGTATTTTTCTCCGTGTCAATTTGCTATTAAGTATGTATCTTTTATATTGAACAGAAAGGTTTAGTGTTTATGCAGTCAACACAAATGTTCAGAGAATGATAGCAGGTGCTACTTTAGATATGGTAGTGAAAGAAGTTCTCTCTGACAAGGTGACATTTGAGCAGAGAACTGAATTAAAAGTGAGAGAGGAAGCCATTCATATATATGGATGAAGGGGAATCCAGGCCATGTGAACAGCAAATGCACAGGCCCCAAGACCACCTGGGGAGGTTTGTTTTGGAGACCCTGACACGCGACGGATGAATGAAATACACTTTTGTACACCAGAGTATAGTGAATTTGAGTGGGCTAGGGAGGTTGTTAGCTGCTTTTAGAGGGTGATTGCCCCTAACCGACCACAACGTTTTTTTTTTAATTTAGTATAGATTTAATAATAGAAGTTTTAAGTTAGCATGTTTGTGGATAATTAATATGGTTAAAAGAATGGTTTTATGAATGATAACAGGTTTTGGTTTGGGGCTTTAGAATAAACACCATTAATGGGTAATTTTTTTTTTAACCTTTTTTTGAGAGGGCTATTTAGCATAAAGTTTACATGAGTAAACAAATTAGAGTAGGGATAAAGGAATGTGGGGTAAACAGACTTAACTTGGGAAGCTTTTATTATTTTAATTTTTACCCTATGACTTAAAGTTTTAATGTAAGAACTGGCTGCCTTTAGCTTGTTTTATTAAACATTTTGGCTTTTCAAAAGGTTTGAGACTATATAACTTTTAAAAATATTTTTTAAGTATTTTCCCAGCCACCCCGAGTGAATCCCAACAGCCATTCATATATATGGATGAAGGGGAATCCAGACCATGTGAACAGCAAATGCAGAGACCCCGAGATAGGAGCTTTCATGGCATGTTGGAGGTACTGCCCACTATGACTAAAATGGAGGGAGATTGGTAGGAGTTGAAATTAGGTGTGGAAGGATGAGATCATGTAGAGCTGTGTAAGCTATGATAAGAACATAGATTTTATTCTGAATTCCAGTAGAAGTCTAGAATATTGGCCAGGTTCGGTGGCTCACATCTGTAATCCCAGCACTTTGGGAGGCCAAGGCGGGTGGATCACGAGTTCATGAGTTCAAGACCAGCCTGGCCAAGATGGTGAAACCTTGTCTTTACTAAAAATATAAAAATTAGCCAGGCACGATGGCAGGCGCCTGTAATCTCAGCTACTCGGGAGGCTGAGGCAGGAGTATCTCTTGAACCCAGGGGCTGGAGGTTGCAGTGAGCTGAATATCATGCCATTGCTGTACTCCAGCCTGGGCAACAAGAACAAAACTCCATCTCAAAAAAAAAAAAAATAGTCTGGACTATTATGAACAGAGGAGTGACATGATCTCACTTAAGTTTTAAAAGGATCACTTCTATTTTGGGTATCTTTTAAAAATATGTGTGATTTTTTTCTTGTTATAAATTAAATGCATGTCCATTTCCAATTATATAGATAACATGCAAAAAAGAACTAAGTAAGGATACTATTTTAATAAGCTTTTCTCAATATATGTATATATATTCACCTTTATCTACATATATTAAGGTTGGGACATACCTTAAAAATCTTCTGGCCTAGAAATAAATCCAGGCATTTATGGTCAACTGATCTTCAAAAAAGTTGCCAAAACACACAATGAAGAAAAGACAGTCTCGTGAATAAATAGTGTTGGGAAAACTGGATATACAAATGCAAAAGAATGAAATTAGACACATCTCACACCATGTGCAAAAATCAACTCAAAATGGATCAAAAGCTTAAAGGTAAGGCCTCAAACTGAATGCTCTTGCCACAAAGATATGACAAATATATGAGGTCATGGGTATGCTAAATACACTGATTTGATCATTGTACAATGTATACATGTATTAAAACATCACAGTGCACTCCATAAATGTATTTTTACTATGCGTCAATTCAAAATACATAACATAGAAGAAAAGTTTCTTGACATTAATCTAGGCAGAGATTTTTTTGAATATGACCCCAAAAGCACAGACAACAAAAGGAAATATAGACAAATGGGATAGCATTAGACTAAAAAGTTTTCTGCACATCAAAGGAAACAAGTGAGTCAAGATACAACTTATGCAATTGGAAAAATATTTATAAACTATACATCTGATAAGGGGTTAATACCCAAGGTATATAAAGAACTCAACTCAATAGCAAAAATAAATAATAAATAACCCAATTAAAAACAGTCAAAGGACCTGAGTAGACATTTCTTAAAAAGAAGATATACAAATGGCCAACCAATATATGACAAAATGTTCAACATCACTAATCATCACAAAAATGCAAATTTAAACCACATTTAGATAACACTTTGTACTTATTAGGGTAGCAAATATTAAAAACACAAAATAACAAGTGCTTATGAGGATGTGGAGAAAAGGGAGCCCTTGTTGGTGGGAGTGTAAATTAGTATAGCCACTATGGAGAACAGTATGGATGTTCTGGCCCAGAAAAAAAATCCAGGCATTTATGGTCACATGATCAATTACCATATGATCCAGCAATACCACTACTGGGTATATATCCAAAGAAAAGGAAATCAGTCTGTCAAAAAGATATCTGTACCCCCATGTTCATTGCAGCACTATTCACAATAGCCAAAATATGGAAGCAACCTCAAGAACCATTACAGTGGAATACTATTCAGCCTTTAAAAAAGAATGAAATTCTGTCATTTGTGACAGTATGGATGAACCTAGAGGACATTATGGTAAATGGAGTAATCCAGACACAGAAAGACAAATACTGCATGATACCACTCATATGGGGAATCTAAAAAAAGTCAAACTCATAGAAGCAGAAAGTAGAATGGTGGTTTCCAGATGATGAGGCAGGATTTTGGGAGATGTTGGTCAAAGGATACATCATTACAGGTAGACAGGAGGACAACATTCAAAAGATCTATTTTTAATTTTGTTCTCATATATATATATATATATTTATATATTTATATATATATAAATATATATTTATAATTATATAAATAAATAAAAATAAATAAATAAATATATATATATATATATATATATATATATATATATATATTTTAAAGTGGAGTCACTTTATTTTCCAGGCTGGAGTGCAGTGGTGTGATCTCAGCTCACTGCAACCTC
>NW_016107577.1:1217265-1219361 GCF_001604975.1 Cebus imitator | reverse complement strand
TGGGTCAGTCTTGGAATATTTTTATAGATAGCATCCCCCATAGCCAGTCATTTCCACTCTTGCGGTAGTTTCCCCTTTACCCCAGAATCCCCCATTCCTAGGATCAATGATTTGCAGGACCCAGTGCAGTTCTTGTAAAGGTGTATCCATACATACAGACTGCAATAACCTGCTTTAGGTTTCTCTGACAGTAACTACTGTTCAGGTTTCTTCTAAAATAATTAGGATTCCCAAGAAAAGACAGGTGGGAATTTTCTCAGTTCTGGATTAGAACCTCACCACAGTAAACCTGGAGCTATTAGTATAACAAATCTGGTTTGCAGCTGGGCTTCATGGGATGGTTGTACCTTGGTGGGGTTCCTATGGAATCTGTGGGCCTTAGTCTCTGAGCCCTGTAGTGATTAGGACTTGAGAAATTGCCTTGTGAACTTGTACATGATTTTTTTATAAATTTGGACAACAGATTATTTATTTTCAGTGGGTAAAAGACCTTTCCATTATTTGAGTCTAGCTATTTTTAAGTGCACAAATTTCCCAGACCAAGAAGAACTACCTTGGTCGCCAGAAGGTAGCCGGGGGAATGTAGACTTGGAGAGCAAAGAAAAATGGAAGATCTTGAGGGCAATCTTCCAAAAGAATACGGTGATGTTTCTCACATTTTTTGAGCAGGGTCTCTAGTGAGGCAAAACCATGTTTTGTTCTTGCTTTACAGTATTTATTTGTGGAGTTAGAAAGTTTCTGGGGAAGAAATGGGATTATTTATATGAAGAGCCTAGACGTCTTCTCAGAATGAAAGGGTTGGAAACTCCAACGTTCTTTTTCTCTGATATGCAAAGTTATTGAAAGCTGCTTGAGGAGACCAAGAAGATCCTAATGAAAACTCACCAAACTTGGTGAGAAAGAGGTAGAAAGGAATGGGAGCAAATCCCTCCCAGAGCCCTCTATCCTCCTTTTTCCACCTGAGCTGGTTGCTCTCCAGGCTAGCTGCACATCTCTTTCTGAAATTTCCTTTGTCTGTGCTCCTATATTGGATCATTGTTTCCTAGATTCATTGTCTTGCTCTTCATTGATTTTCTTCATCATTTTTTGTGGGGAACACATTCTCTACTAACTTCTTTAAAAAGTATATGTATATACTTCTTTAAAAAGTACATTCTTTATAAACTTTTATTATTATTATTATTATGTCTGAAAATGTCTTAGACAACTTTCATCTTTGTTTGAGAGTCTGACGCAGTATAAAATTCCAAGCTGAAAAATCTTTCTCCTCCTTGGATTTTGTAGGAATTTTTCTGTTAGTTTCTAGCATCCAGTGTTGCTACTGAAAAGTTCAATGTCGTTTTGTTTCTTTTTGTTTCGACTTTAATTTTAGATAAGGGGCTACATGTGCATATTTGTTATACAGGAATATTATATGATGTTGAGGTTTAAAGTACAGATCTTGTCACTGTGGTAGTGAACATATAGTACCCGATAGGTGTTTTCTTTTTAACCCTCCCAACCTCCCTGCACCCTCTAATAGGCCACAATATCTATTGTTCCCATATTAATATCCATGTGTGCTCAATGCCTAGCTCCCATTTATAAGCGAGAACATGTGATATTTGGTTTTCTGTTCCTGCATTAACTTGCTTAGAATTATGGCCTCCAGCTCCATGCATTTTGCTGCAAAAACATGATTTCATTCTTTTGTATGACTGTCTAGTATTCCATACTGTATATGTAGCACACTTCTTTATCCAATCTACCATTGATGGGCACTTGGGTTGATTCCATGTATTTGCTATTGTGAACAGTGCAGTGATGAACATACAAGTGAAAGTGTCATTTTGGTAGAATAATTTCTTTTGGGTACATACCCAGTAATGGGATTGCTGGGTCCAGTGGTAGATCTGTTTTAAGCTCTTTCAGAAATCTCCAGACTGCTTTCCACCATGGCTGGAGTAATCTACATTTCCACCAACAGTGCATAAGTGTTCGCTTTTCTCTGCTGCGTTGCCAGCCAGCATCTGTTGTTTTTTGACTTTTTAATAGCAGCCATTCTGACTGGTGTCAGATGGTATCTCATTGTGGTTTTGATTTGCACTTCTCTGATG
>NW_016107577.1:1201801-1217207 GCF_001604975.1 Cebus imitator | reverse complement strand
TTTTGCTTTTGTTGCCCAGGCTGGAATGCAATGGCACGATATTGGCGCACCGCAACCTCCGCCTCCTGGGTTCAAGCAATTCTCCTGCCTCAGCCTCCCAAGTAGCTTGGATTATAGGCATGCACCACCACGCCCAGCTAATTTTGGTATTTTTAGCAGAGACAGGGTTTCGCCATGTTGGTCAGGCTGGTCTTGAACTCCCAACCTCAGGTGATTCGCCCACCTCAGCCTCACAAAGTGCTGGGATTACAGGCATGAGCCACTGTGCTTGGCCTTGCATGTCTTCTTTCAAAAAGTGTCTGTTCATGTCATTTGCCCACTTTTTAATGGTGTTATTTGATTTTTAGTTGTTAATTTAATTTCTCTATAGATTCTGAATATTAGGGCTTTGTCAGATACATAGTTTGCGAATATCTTCTCTTATTCTGTCAGTTGTCTGTTTGCTCTGCTGATTGTTTCTTTGCTGTGCAGAAGCTCTTTAGTTTAATAAGGTCCCACTTGTCTAATTTTGGTTTTGTTGTAATTGTTTTTAGATTCTTAGCCAAAACTTCTTTGCCAAGGCCAATGTCGAAAAGAGTATTTCCTAGGTTTTCTTCCAGGATTTCTATAGTTTGAGACCTTACATTAAAATCTTTAATCCATTTTTAGTTAATTTTTGCATATGGAGAAAGGTAGGGTTCTAGCTTCAAACTTCTGCATATGGCTAGCCAGTTATCTCAGCACAATTTACTGAATATGGAATTGTTTACCCATTGCTCGTTTTGGTTGGCCTTGTCAAAGATCAGATGGTTGTAAATGTGCAGCTTTATTTCTGAGTTCTCTATTCTGTTTCATTGGTCTATATATCTGTTTTTGTACCAGGACCAAGCTGTTTTTATTTCTTGTTTTTTTTTTTTGTTTGTTTGTTTGTTTTATTTTTTGAGACTACGTCTCACTCTGTTACCCAGGCTGGAATGCAATGGCATGATCTCAGCTCACCGCAACCTCTGCTCTCTGGATTCAAGTGATTCTCCTGCCTCAGCCTCCCCAGTAGCTGGAATTACAGGTGCCTGCCACCATGCCTGGCTTATTTTTGTATTTTTTACAAAAATATTGTATTTTGTATATTTAGAGATGGGTTTTCACCATGTTGGCTAGGCTGGTCTCAAACTCCTGACCTCAGGTCATCTGCCCACCTCAGCCTCCCAAAGTGCTGGTATTACAGGTGTTAGCCGTTGCACCTGGCCACCCAAGCTGTTTTGTTTACTGTGCCTTTATAGTATAGTTTGAAGTTGGGTAGTGTGATGCCTCCATCTTTGTTCTTTTTGCTTCGAATTGCTTTGGTTATTTGGGCTCTTTTTTGGTTCCATATGAATTTTAGAATAGTTTTTTTTTTTTTTTCTAATTCTGTGAAGAATGCCATTAACAGTTTGATAGGAATAGCATTGAATCTGTAAATTGCTTTGAGCAGTATGGCCATTTTTATGATATTGATTCTCCCAATCCATGAACATGGACTGTTTTACCATTTATTTGTGTCATTTCTGATTTTTTTTAGCAGTGTTTTGTAGTTCTCCTTGTAGAGACTTTTCACCTCCTTGGTTTGGTGTGTTTTTAGGTATTTCATTTTCTTTGTGGCTTTTGTCTGTGGGATTGTGTTCTTTATTTTTATTTTTGTTTAATTTTTCATTTCCATAGGTTATTGTGGAACAGGTGGTGTTTGGTTACATGAGTAAGTTCCTTAGTGGTGATTTGTGAGATTTTGGGGACTGTGTTCTTGATTACACTCTCAGTCTGGATGTTGTTGATGTGTAGAAATGGTACTGATTTCTGTACATTAACCTTGTGTCTTGCAACTTTACTTGTTTATCATTTCTAGGAGCCTTTTGGCAACATCTTTAAAATTTTCTAAATATGGATTCATATCATCAAGGAAGAGAGGGACATTGTGTGACTTCTTTTCATACGTGGATACTTTTTATTTCTTTCTCTTGCCTGATTGCTCTGGCTAGGACTTCCAGTACTATGTTAAACAGGAGTGGTGAGAGAGGGCATCCTTGTCTTGTTGTGGTTCTCAAGGTGAATGGTTCCCAATTTTGCCCATTAGATATGATGTTTACTGTGGGTTTGTCATAGAAAGCTCTTATTATTTTGACGTATTTTTTTGATGTCTAGTCTGTTGAGGGGTTTTTATCATGAAGGAATATTGGAACTTATCAAAAGCTTTCCCTGTGACTATTGATACTTTGTAAGAGATTTACTTCTTTCCATATATAAATATTTAAGTTCTCTTTCATGTCTGTGGTGTCCTTTAAAATTCATAAGGATGTATACCAGTACAGTTATTTTGAATAATCTAATTTTGCATTTGATAGGCCCTTTTAATACAAATATTCATGTTCTTCAGTTCCAGAAAAAAACTTTTCTATTTCTTCTATTATTTCTTTAAAATATCCTTTTTCATTTTCCTTTTTTTTTTTTTTTGATACAGAGTCTTGCTCTGTTGCCCAGGCTGGAGTGCAATGGTGTCATCTGGGATTACAGGCACCCACCATGATGCCTGGCTAAGTTTTGTGTTTTTGTAGAGACGGGTTTCACTATGTTGGCTAGGCTGGTCTTCAACTCCTAACCTCAGGTGATCTGCCCACCTCAGCCTCCCAAACTGCTGAGATTACAAGCTTGAGCCACTGCACTTGGCCTATTCTTTCCCATTTTCTCTGCTCTTTTTTTCTTTTGGACTCCTGTGGGCTGTTGGACTTCCTGAATTGATTCTTCATGTCTCTTATCTTTTTTTCTCACTCAACACTGAGACAGTTCCACTACACTTTGCTGGAAACTCAATTTCTCACTCTAAACAATTTCACCCTTCCCTTCTTTCCTCAAATTTCCTACACTCACTCCTCTTTCTCCGCCTGATTACTATCATCTAATGACTTCAATTCATGACTTAGAAGAGAAAATAGATACAGGAAGTGTATTAAGGCACATTACTGGGATTAACACATGCAGAAGAGTAGGGAAGAGAAAGAAGAAGGCTTCGTGACAGAAGCCTCGAGCAACCTTACAAGAAGGTCCGAAGATTAGATAATTTACCAGAGTGGTCCCCATTTGGGACCAGGGAGCTGGCCCTTGATACCCCAAGTTGTTCAGTCATTTAATGTGGGATGCCTTTGGAAGGGGCTACGACCTTGGGCTAGGTAGCTCTTTTCAGCTGAGGCAATCCCTGAATAAGGCTGACAGACAAAGACTTATCTGGTCGCATTCTCAACATATGGGGTAATAAGTCCTTCATTCCTGAAGGAGGATCTGAAGGGCATTGTACAGTGTCTACCACACCAACTACCTGAACCTGTCAGTGTTGTGCTGATATTGGCTCAGAGCAGCTGGTGAGGGCCAACTCTGCACTTCCCTTCCCAGCTTTGCATTCAGTGACATTGTGTTCGTAGCTTCAAATGGACTCTTCTGTGGAAGTTTTAAAGTTTCCTCAATCTTTTTCAGGTCTAAAAGCTCTCTTTCTTTTTCTCCAATTGTTCTTAGTTCACAGTATTCTGTTATTGTTTATGTTATAATAATGATTTGAATCTTTCAGTGTGTAACCAATTAGCATTGTTTTTAAAATTCACTATTCCCTGAACTATGTCTATTTCTTTCAAATATTTTTTCCATTTATCATTCCGTCCATATATCATCGCTTCAACTGTTAAAGGACCAGGCGCTGTTAGATGATGGTGACACAATAGTGAACAAGACACAAAAAGATCCTTTTTCAGTTCATAAGCATGATGATTGGGTTTTAATGTGCATATGTGAGATGTGCCTCCCTCAAAACTTGTTACAACATTGGCACATTTCCTGTCTGACATGAAAGGAAAAAACACACAAGAGGTTCCTGTTGTGGAGACTCTTTTTTGGTCAGAGAAGAAACTAGTAATTATACAAATTAAAATATTATTTAAAGAAGTTGTCATTGCTATGAATGAATGAAATTCAGTGGATGGAGCATATGGGGGATGTCTGCTTTAAGGAGTGATCCAGGACCCTGTCTCTGCTCTGATAGTACTTGAACAGAGACCTGAATACAATCTGGATATTAGGCCAGGTAAACCATTGCAGTTGGAGGCAGCCTCAAGGGTGATGGGCTCTGAGAAATGAACAAGGACTCTGTGTTCCAGGAACACTAAGAAGGCTAGTGTGGCTGGAGCAAACTGTACAAGGTTAAGTTTGACAAAGTAGGCAGGACCCAGATCATTTTCACTGTTTGTCTTAGTCTCCTTTTGCATGTGGTGACTTGTGTCTGTTGGGGTTCTACCCAAGAAACAAGAACTAGTAAAATTTGTATATTTATGTGTGTGCTTTACATTTATGTATTATATACATACATTATACACATGCATGTATAATCTAATTGACAGAGTGAGACACACAGAGGCAGAGAGAGAGACAGAGAGAGGGTGTTTGTGTAGTAGGTAGGTGGTTATTTTAAGAAACTGATTTTCAGGATCATGGAGTCCTGGCTAGGCAAATTTGAAATATATAAAGCAGGCCAGTAGCCTGGAAATTCTCAGGCAGGAGTTGATACTTGATTAATTATAGCCTAGCCAAGTTGACACATAAAAGTAACCATCACAGTGACTTACCTCAAACACTTGGTGATCATAGCCTGCCTGTTCATACTTAAAGGTGAAATTCAGAAAAACTGATGAGGGAGTTTATAGGAGAGGATTGCCAACTGGAAATCATTCCTTTAGGGTGAGCAAGAGGAGGTATATAATCTTATAATGGGAAACCCCTAAATACCAGATTGAGAAGCTTTTCCCTCCAGAGGGTCTTCAGTTTCCCCAGAGAAGTCTCTACTCCCTTGCGAGGAGGAGATGTGCTATGTGTGGGTGCAGTTCTTCTATAATGGGTGGGATCTGGGGAGGCAGGAAGGACTTTTCCCACATTAGAGTCTTTTAATGAATGTCACTGTTTTTAGGCATGAGCCTCACTCCTACCCTTCACAGCACCTGGTGTCTCCAAATCGCAAGGCTTCCCTTTGGTCCATATTCCTTTCTGTGAACCTATCTCCCACCTCACCCTAAGCTGGTGTTCCCTCAACATTTACTCATTTACTCATGACTTTACTTTTGACCTCCCCAAAATAGTGGAAATAGTGTGTTTCATCTGCTATTTCAAACTACACAGACTAGTTATTGCATGAAACAGCCTTAAACATTGAGGGGAAGGCAAGGGAGTGTCTTTCTTTGCATCCTGAAGAACCACAGTGGCCTGGGAGGGGTCTGCAATAGCAACAGCCACAGAGCCAGTGACTGAGATTTAGCCCAAATGCTATAGACCTCTGGGTTTCAACTGACCCCCCAAGGCTCATGGATCCATGGCTTGGTCTGAATATCGGTAGTGGTAGTGATACTCTCCTCCAGCTAGAAGGATATTTCAAGTTGATGGTGAAACTCTCCTCCACCTACAAGGGTATTTCAAATCATGCCAAAATATCAGTATTCTGTTAAAATGGAGATACAGTTATCGTCTTCTTCCCAATATTATAATGTGCCATTCCTTTCAGGGGAGGCTCAGATGAGTCTGTTCTGTCCTTCTGGCTTGAGTGCCTCCAGATAGGATGATTGAGAATGAAGATTCTGGGTAGAACAAACTGTCAAAGGAGCAGTAGGCTCTCCTAAGAAAAGAAATCTGGATTGGATAGAAAAGGAGGAAGGAAGCAGAAGGAACCTAAACCAGATAAAAGGAAGTGGTCAGGTTAAAGGGAAAACATTGGAAATTGGGGCTAAGAATCTCCCAGCACCTATTCCTCTCCTCTCATCATTTCCCATTACATGCCCCCTTTTTAACGCCCACACCATATTCTAAGTTTACTCCATCAGAGACCTCTGGAAGCAGACTAAGGACACAATCAGACTCTGAGAGAACAGACAAATGGCTAGGAAACAGAAAAAGATGCTTGACCACACAAGTAACCCAGAACTAGCCATTTCAACAACAAAAAGAAGCCTTGGAAAGTTTGTCCTGAGAATACTTCCAAAATGAGTGTATCTCTAGCTTGAAATTTTAATACAGAATATTCTCTGTGCATATCCCAAGATGAGATTTCAAATAAAAATGACAGTGTTCTTAGGAGAAAAAATATTTTTTTATTTAAAAAATATCAGGGTATCAATATTCTGTATTTAAAAAACATAGTATCAACTGATGAATGCATAAACAAAATGTGGTCTAGCCATACAAGGAAGTATTATTCAGCCTTAAAAAGGAATGAAATACTGATACAGGCTACAGCAAGGTTAAACCTGCAGAACATGCTGAGAAAAATAATCCAAATACAAAAGCTACATATTGCAGGATTCCATTTATGTGAAATGTCTAGACTATGTAGATCCATTGAGACATAAAATAGATTAGTGGATTCCTAGGGCTGGTGGTGATGTGGGGGTTTAGGAAGTGACACGTAAAGGGTACAGGTTTCTTTTAGGGATGATGAGGCATTGTAAAATTAAATTGTTATGGTTATACATCTCCGTGAATATGTTAAAACCATTGAATGGGCTGGGTGCAGTGACTCACGCTTGTAATCCCAGCACTTTGGGAGGCCAAGGCAGGTGTATCACCTGAGGTCAGGAGTTCGAGACCAGCCTGGCCAACATGGTGAAACCCTGTTTCTACGAAAAATACAAAAATTAGCTGGGTGCAGTGGCACGCGCCTGTCGTCCCAGCTACTCAGGAGGCTGAGGCAGGAGAATCACTTGAACTGGGGAGGCAGAGGTTGCAGTGAGCTGAGATTGTGCCACTGCACTCCAGCCTGGGTGACAGAGTGAGACTCCATTCCGCCCCTCCCCCAAAAACCCATTAAATTGTAAACTTTAAATGGGAGAATTGTATGGGATGTACATTCTATCTCAATATATGGTATTCTGGAATATATGGTATTCTAGAATATTGGAATCCTTAAAATTGATATAGTAATTGCTAAGAGGTGAATCTCTTTATGAATTGGGAGACTAGACTTTATAGCTTTATAAGAACTAAGATTCCTTTAAGACAGAGAAAGACTGAGAATTATAGAATTTTGGTCTGGCGTAATGTTATCATGCTGCAGATCTGCAAAATTATAATTCATTGGTATGGTCGTTTTCCCTTCAGAAATGCTAAGATTAGAGTCAGTCAACATATAGTCTAGTTCTAGTTATACTTTGGACTATCCAGTGCAAACTTGGGTAACTCAGCTCCTTAAAACCTTGGTTTCCTCACCTGGCGAGTGGGAATAAATAAACTGGATCTTCCTTGTATGTGTTTTGGGAGGATCAAATGAGATGACAGATGAAAAAGTGCTTGCCTACCATTGACTTTCTTCACATAATTAGAAAAAACTACTTTAAATTTCATATGGAACCACAAAAGAGCTTGCATAGCCAAGACAATCCTAAGCAAAAAGAACAAAGCTGGAGGCATCGCTCTACCTGACTTCAAACTATACTACAGGCTACAGTAACCAAAACAACATGGTATTGGTATCAAAACAGATATATAGACCAATAGAACAGAACAGAGGCCTCAGAAGTAACTCCACACTTCTACAACCATCTGATTTTTGACAAACTTGACACAAAAACAAGCAATGGGGAAAGGATTCCCTATTTAATAAATGGTGTTGGGACAACTGGCTAGCCATATTCAGAAAGCTGAAACTGGACCCCTTCCTTACACCTTATACAAAAATTAATTCATGATAGATTAAGAATTTAAACATAAAACCTAAAACCATAAAAACCCTAGAAGAAAACCTAGGCAATACCATTCTGGCCATAGGCATGGGAAAAGACTTCATGGTGAAAAGACCAAAAGCAATGGCAACAAAAACCAAAATTGACAAGTGGGATCTACTTAAACTAAAGAACTTCTGTACAGTGGAAGAAACTGTCATCAGGGTAAACAGGCAACCTAGAGAATGTGAGAAAATTTTTGCTATCTACCCATCTGACAAAGGGCTAATATCCAGAATCTACAAGGAACTTAAACAAATTTACAAGAAAAAAACAAACAACCCCATCAAAAAGTGGGCAAAGGATATGAACACACACGTCTCAAAAAAAGACATTTATGTGGCCAACAAACGTATAAGAAAAATCTGGTCGTTAGAGAAATGCAAATCAAAACCACAAGGAGATACTATCTGATACCAGTTAGAATGGTGATCATTAAAAAGTCAGGAAACAACAGATGCTGGAGAGGATATGGAGAAATAGAATTGCTTTTACACTGTTGGTGGGAGTGTAAATTAGTTCAACCATTATGGAAGACAGTGTGATGATTCCTCAAGGATCTAGAACTAGAAATACCATTCGACCCAGCAATCTAATTACTGAGTATATACCAAAGGATTATAAATCATTCTACCATAAAAACACATGCACATGTATGTTTACTGTAGCACTATTCACTAGCAAAGACTTGGAACCAACCCAAATGCCCATCAATGATAGACTGGATAAAAAAAATGTTGCACATGTACGCCATGGAATATTATGCAGCCATAAAAAAGGATGAGTTCATGTCCTTTGCAGGGACATGGATGCGTTTGGAAACCATTTTCAGCAAACTAACACAGGAACAGAAAACCAAACACTGCATGTTCTCACTCATAAGTGAGAGTTGAACACTTATGTTCTCATAAGTGAGAACACATGGATGCAGGGAGGGGAACATCACACACCAGGGCCTATTAGGGGGTCAGGGGCTAGGGGAGGGATAGCATTAGGAGAAATACCTAATGTAGACAGGCTGATAGAGGCAGCAAACCACCATGGCATGTGTACACCTATGTAACAAACCTGCACGTTCTGCATATGTATCCAAGAACTGAAAGTATAATAATAATTTTATACGATGCATTTCAAAAGCAATCATTAAAAAAACAAAAACTAAAATTGTGCTTGCAAACATTATGCAAATGAAAATGGTATAATTATTATTTTGTAATTAGTAACAGCAACTGTATATCAAATTAAGATGGTAAACTGCTCATCTTATAAAGACTTGAGTCTTTAAATTTGTCCTTATATGAATGAAACATGTCTTACAAACTAAGTCCTCTTTGTACATTTCTTATTGGTCATTGCCTAAAAATATATTTTTTGGAGAAATAACCAGGTCATATGTAAAATTATGGACCTTAGCATGAGTCTATTACCTATCTTCAGGTAATCTATGTAGTCAGTCTGGTAAAACTAGTTTTGTTAGGTCAAGCTGTTTAACTTGGTCATCTAGCTGTTTAACTTGGTCATTTTTTCAGATGGCAGTCTTGAGTTCCAGTTCACCTCAGTAAATATTTAATTGGGTGGCACAGGAAGTCACCTGGAAACAAACTATTCGCATTTCATTGTTTGAGCCTAAACTCGTCATGCCTAATGTGGAAAGAGGCAGTTCTAACTAAAAATTAAAGAAAGAGTTGGGAAGTTATGATTCCAAACTCCTACTCCTGACTCTAATTTTGCCCCAAGCAGTTAACATTTTCATTTCCAATTATCATCATCGTTTGAACAAGCACTCAAAGCATTTCATAAAAGGACTGCCAACATTTACAGAAGCAATTGTTTGCTCTACTACAAATATAATTGCATTGGAAATATTCTTAAACCTTTTACACAGCCTTTGGCCATCAGAACAGAGCAAAGATTTTTATTTTTAATTTTATTTTGAGACAGGGTCTCGCTTTGTCACCAAGCCTAGAGTGCAGTGGCACAATCATTGGCTCACTGCAGCCTCGATCCCTGACCTCCAACTGGGCTCAGGTGAGCCTTCCACTTCAGACCCCAGAGTAGCTGGGACTATAGGCATGCACCACCACACCAGCTAATTTTTGTATTTTTTATAGAGATGTGGTCTCCCTTTGTTGCTCAGGCTGGTCTTGAACTGCTGGGCTCAAGTGATCCTCCTACTTTAGCCTTCCAACGTGCTGGGATTACAGGCGTGAGCCACCATGTCTGGCCCAGAGCAAGTTTTAAAGGAGCTACTTCTTTTAAAACACGACAGAAATCGTATTTACCTCTGAAACAATGTTTTTTTCGGAAAGGAAAGTTTTGGCCTTTAAAATGGCAATACACTGAAGATTTATGAATGTAAACAAATAAGAATACAGTTTCAGAGGAATTTCCTGAGAAAAGGTAAACATTAAGTCAATGTCAGGGCCTGGATTCAGGTCACTTCATTGATCAATCTCTTTGGGCTTACTTAGCTGGGGGTGTCAAAGTGACTCCCTTGCATTTAACATACTTTTCAGGTTTTTTACATACATCTAAGAATGTTCCATGATGCCAATCTGGAGTTAGATTATAATGTATTAGTCATAACTTATTAGTTGGGATTTTTTTAGTCGGAATGATAGATCCCCAACTCTAAGCTAGTTTAAGCACAAAATAAAATTTATTGGTCTATGTAACTGAAAAATCTAGTGGGTAGATATTTCTTCAGTCATGGCTAGATCCTGATGTTCAAATAATATCATTAACGATCTGTCTCTTTATATGTATCACCCCTGTTTTCATCATAATGGTTTCATTTTCAGGCAGCCTGTCTTTGCAGCCTCATACTTACCTCATCTTTGTAACTAACAATTCAGTGAAGATAATTTCTACCTTTCATTGGTTCCAGAAATTTCTGGGATTGTGTATCATTGCTTCAAACTTATCACAGTGGCCATGGGGACAAAATACACTGATTTATTTGGCCTAGACTACCCTCCTGCCCTGAAGCAAGGGTTTGCTGGAAGTCTCATCTGTGTCACATGGATTTAGAATGTGACAGGGAAATTCTTTATAGGAATATTGAAGTACATAAATGCCAACCAGGCAGGCAAAACTACCAATGTCCCCTCCATACATGGCAAAGAACCTAATGTGTGAAACTCGATGCGGTCCTTTATGTAATAATAAGTAATTTATATAAATTGCGAGTTTGCTGTTATCCTTATTCTATAAATGAGGAGTTTTCATTTGGTAGCCCCCTCACAATATCAATAGACTTCTTGAATTTGGTAGAACTTCTCAAAATCAAAGGTAGTAAGGACATTTTTTAATTTTGTTGCCTACCTCCACTTTCAGCATTCAGAGATTCTGGTTTCTCAAAACCTATACCTAATTTACTATTATGAAATAATATTCCAGGCCAAGATGGGCAGATCACTTGAGGACAGGGATTTGAGACCAGCCTGACCAACATGGTGAAACCCAATCTCTACTAAAAAAATAGAAAAATTAGCCAGGCGTGGTGGCGTGCAACTGTAATCTCACCTACTCAGGAGGCTGAGGCATGAAAATCGCTTGATCCCGGGAGGTGGAGGCTGCAGTGAGCCAAGATCACGCCACTGTACTCCAGCCTGGGTGACAGAGAAAGACTTTGTCTCAAATAAAAACAAAAGGCTCTGTCACAGAAAGAAAAGAAAAGAAAAGAAAAATGGAAGGAAGGAAGGAAGGAGGGAAGGAGGGAGAAATAAACACTATTCCCTGTTACTCCAATTCTCTGTGTCCTACCTAGGAGCGGTAAGATGTAGGCAAATGGTGTAACACCTTACCATATCATATTAGACAGAGGAATTTAGTATAAGTCTGGTTCATCCTTAGACTTCATCCAAGGGCATTAATGAAATAATACCAAAGGGCCTTATTTCCAGAAGAGTTAGTTACATTGTAAGACCACAAAGACTGCATTCAGAGTAGTGTAGATGAATCTGAATGTACTACGCAAATTGAAGACTGAGTCACAGCTATGTGACTTTTTCTTCAGATCTGAAAAACCCTAAGGTTAGCGTTCTTCCCAATAAGGGTTGGCAGTAAAATTAAGACTGATGTTCACTTATTGTTGCTTTACTGACCCATTCAGGTAACCCACATTTCAAGGGCCTACTATATGTGAAGACTTGGAAGACAGTGCTTAATAAGACATTTCTACTGACATCAAGGGCCTCAGAATATTTCTGAATGATAGACCTGCAAACAATTGCAACACCTGATAAGAATCAGTATAAGAAAGGTAGGATGAATGGGCATGAGATAAGGTGTTTGGTTCAGGGAGTCTAGCAAAGCTCCAGAGAAGAGGTAATTATTTACAATGACTGCATAATTAATAATTTTATGCATGACACAGAAGGAGCTCAAGTGAGCTCAGGCTTTCTCTCCCTCTCTCATATTTGGCTATCATCTATCCATACACTCAATGTTTTTTCCAGCATTCTTTCAATGCTTATAGATGGCATGTAGTTGAAATTATACTGCATATTCATCTTGCATGCAGATAAGTAAATCAGTATAAGGTCATAATCATTTTCTCATGTTCTTAAAAATCCTTCAATAATTTCATTTTAAAAATTAGACTTTTAAAGATAATTCTAGATTCATAAGCAACTGTAAGAAATAATACATAGAGGCCAGGCGCAATGGCTCACACTGTAATCCCAGCACTTTGGGAGGGCAAGGCAGGTGGATCACCTTAGGTCAGGAGTTCAAGACCAGCTTGGCCAACATGGCAAAACCCCGTCTCTTCTAAAAATACAAAACATTACCTGGCATGGTGGCGCCTGCCTGTAATTCCAGCTGCTCAGGGGCTGAGGCAGCAGAATTGCTTGAACTCAGGAGGCGGAGGCTGCAGTGAGCCGAGATCCTGCCACTGCACTCCATCCTGGGTGACAGAGCAAGACTCCATCTCAAGAAAAAATAAAATAATACTGCAGAGAGATCCTGTATACCTTTTACCAAGTTTCCCCCAATGGTAACATCTTGTAAAACTATAGTACAATATCACAAGCAAAATATTGGCATTGATAGGATCAAGACACAGAACAGTTCCATCACTACAAGGAGTGCCATTTTTAATAACTGATATGTTTTATCCATTTCATGGATTTACAAATAAAAATCCATTATGGATAATGGATTTATGGATATCCATTTATGGATGTATCAGAATTTATTATCCTGCTATTGTTTGACATATGGGTTGCTTCCAATTTGGGGCTATAATTAATAATGTTTTGAATATAAACCTTTGTCAAAAAATCTCTGATTATTTCTGTAGGAGAGATCCTCAAGTCAAGGGGTATGTACATTTTAAGGTTCACAATTTGTTGAAAAGACTATTTTTTCTCCATTGAATTGTCTTGGCACCATGGTAAAAATAATTTACCTTAGATGCAAGGGTTTTCTCTGGACTCGCAATTCTATTCTATTGATCTATAAGTCTATCCTTATATTAGTATCACATTGATTTGATTATTGTAGCTTTGTAGTAAGGTTTGAGATCAGGACATATGAGTCCTCTGTTTTTTTTTTTTCAAGATGTTTTTGGCTATTCCTGATCCCTTGAAGGATATTATTTATTTATTTATTTATTTATTTATTTTGGTTACCTGATTTTTTTGTAAATAACCTCCCATTTGTGATTTGATTTTTGTTTATGTTTTTAATTACACAGACGTTTAAAAATTTTCCTCTTTGATTTTTATACTTTTTACATACTTAGAAAACATTCTTTTATATTGTTAAGTTTCTAAGAGCTTTCTAAATCTAAAGTTATTTTTCCATTTTTTTCCTTCTTTTAAAAAAAATGGAGTTACAAAAATAATAATTGCTCACTATAAAAAATTTCACATAATTACAAAAAACATGAGATTTCCCCAGTGCTTTCCAATTTCACTTTACAGAGATCAACACTGTTAGCAGTGTTTCCCAATTATTTTCTATGCCCATATGCATGTATAGTGTTTAAAATAAGGGATCAGGCTGGGCGCAGTGGCTCACGCCTGCAATCCCAGCACTTCGGGAGGCCGAGGCAGGTAGGTCACCTGAGGTTAGGAGTTCGAGACCAGCCTGTCCATTGTGGTAAAACCCCATCTCTATTAAAAATAATAATAAAAAAATATTACCCGGGTGTGGTGGTGTGCACCTATAGTCCCAGCCACTTGGGAGGCTGAGGCAGGAGAATTGCTTGAACCCAGGAGGTGGAGGTTGCAGTGAGCCAAGATCACACCACTGCACTTCAGCCTGGGAGGCAGAGTGACATTCCATCTCAAAAAAAAATGGGGGGATCAAACTATAAATATTGTTTTGCACCTTGCTTTTTTACACTTGACAATATATCAGGGCATCTGTCTATATATAGATCGATCTCATATTTCTTAATTATGCTATGGAAAGTCTTTCCCATTGTAACATTATAAAAATGTCTTCCCTAGGTTGTTATTTAGTACTTTTACAGACTGCCACTCATTTTTGTCTTATTTATTCTTAACTTATTTTACAACAACTGTCACATTGTAGAATTCTTAATGTCATCCTATCCATAGCAGTGAGGAGGTTTTAAGTGTTTGCTCCTCTAGCCTCTGCACATATTCAAGAGAGGGGCTGGCAAACATGCTGCCTGGTTGACTTAACACATTCACATAAAAATATAGAAATCAGCTACCAGGAGTTGCAAAAGCAAGGCTAGGGGAAGAGGTGTGTGCGTGTAGTGGGAACGTGTGTGTGTGTTCCTCCCCTACTCACTCTGCCTTTTGCACTTGCCTATCCGTGCCCCACCCCCACTTTCCTCTGGTATAAATTGGTGATTCCTCATAAGAGATCTAATTGGAATGATTGGCCTGTATAATATCAGTCCACTCTCCTGCCAGAAAATCTTGAAATGGATAAGTATTAAAGAAAAAGTGGCATGTGGCATTTGCAATTCCCATCAGAACTTCTAAGCATTAGAGCAAAATTGGGGCAAATTCCTATGGCATTAGCTGGGCCTCAGACATATATTTTTTAAATGCTAACACCCCTGGCCTCTCCTTAGCCAGCTACTGCTTCACAGGCCCGGCTCCCTCAGGTCCTGCATACTCCTTTTCTTACAGGCACTGCAGAGCAACATCTTCCCTCCGCCCAGTTCCTGAGGGCTTTGGGTTCAGGGCCAGGAAGGAGCTCTAGCTCCTTTGTTTTCCATTTGGCTTCTTAAAGGTGTTGCCTCCCCAACCTCCCTGCCCCCCCACCCTGGCCCCCTGACCCCAACATATCCCTATGTGTGATATTCCTCTCCCTGTGCCCATGTGTTCTTATTGTTCAACACCCACCTATGAGTGAGAACATGCGGTGTTTGGTGTTTTGTTCTTGTGTCAGTTTGCTGAGAATGATGGTTTACAGATTAATCCATGTCCCTACAAAGGACATGAACTCATCGTTTTTTATGGCTGCATAGTATTCCATGGTGTATATGGGCCACATTTTCTTTATGCAGTCTATCATTGACGGGCATTTGGGTTGGTTTCAAGTCTTTGCTATTGTAAACAGTGCCTCAATGAACATACGTGTGCATGTGTCTTTATAATAGAATGATTTATAGTCCTTTGGGTATATACCCAGTAATGGGATTGCTGGGTCAAATGGAATTTCTA
>NW_016107577.1:1118549-1201517 GCF_001604975.1 Cebus imitator | reverse complement strand
ATCTGCTTTAGTTCTTTGTAGATTCTGGATAATAGCCCTTTGGCTAATGGGTAGATTGCAAAAATTTTTTCCCATTCTGTTGGTTGCCGGTTCACTCTAATGATTGTTTCTTTTGCTGTCCAGAAGCTCTTAAGTTTAATTAGATCTCATTTGTCTATTTTGGCTTTTGTTGCCATTGCTTTTGGTGTTTTAGTCATGACGTCCTTGGGGAGGGATAACACTGGGAAAAATGGCTGATGTAGGTGACGGAGGGATGGAGACAGCAAACCACCATGGCATATGTGTACCTATGCAACAATCCTACAAGATCTGCACATGTACCCCAGGACTTAAAGTACAATTTAAAAAAAAAAAAGCATTGCCTCCTCTTGCCTTTCCTTTTTCTCATGTCCTCTCTAAAGCGTGTCAAGTCTCTCATACCTATGGCAGATGGCAGCTCAGATGTCTATACGGGGGGTTGGCATTTGAAAATTTGGGACCTGGAGGGCGTGAGATTTGGCATATCCAAGGACTGAGATCAGAATATGTCTCTGTGTTCGTTTGCATCGTTGGAGGACATATTTCGGCTTCAGCACAGGGCCTTTCAGACTATTCAGGGCTTGTATTCTCTTGGGGCAAAGACAGCAGCTTTGACAGGGCCACCTTCATGTGCTCGCACCGAGCAACTCCCTTGTGCCACCAAGTCTTGCGTGAGTTGCCATGGGAGTACGAGGCTGTGCCATCTCCTTCCACCGCGTGCTAGCCTAGGCTGGCCTTTCATCCCTTGAAGATAGGCATCTCTGCAGAAATTCTTCCTTTTGGATTTTTGCGTCCCTCCTCGGAGTCCCCTCGCTTCCTTTCATCCTCTGGTGGCTAGGCGGGGGCATGGGTGCGCGCACCCAGGAAGAGTTGCCCTCGCAGCGGTGGTGGCCAGAGCGCTCCGCCGGAGCCCCAAACTCATAACAAGTTCTCGGACTGGTAGCGCGGAGCTCTCAGGCCTCTACGCCTCTATCCCTATTTGGAGGGGTCCGGAGGGCGGGCGGCCGCAACGCGGCTGGGTTGAGCGGGGCCAGGGGCTGCACCCCTCCGGCAGTGCCTGAGCGCGCAGCGGCGGCGCGCGGATCCGAGCTGGGCAGCTACTGGCTGGGGTAGCGGCCCTTCCCGGGACTCCAGCGTGAAGATGGCAGCAGCAGAGCCCCGGCCCCACCTGTGTTCGCCACGGCGGGCGGCCAGGCACATGCCCCAAGCTGCCGCTTCGGCGCCTTGGACCCCCTCGTCCCGGATCCCGGGCCTGCCCCAGAACCCAGGTGGCTGCACTTTCATGCCGATAGCTCAGGCGATCCCTTTGCAGGTGGACATGGCCATGGCCCTGCAGCGCGTGAGGATTGCTGAGGAGTACGGGAAGAACTACCTCTGCCTCCTGCAAGCAGTCTTCGTGGCAGGTAAGTCCCTTTCTCGCATCTCCTCCCCAGCGGCCTCGGGTTCCAACCTAGCTCGCTTGCCCTTCTCCTCACCCACTGCCTCCCCCGGCGAGCACACTAGTTTCCAGTCCACACTCCCCACGCGCGCACACACACTTTCCTACTGCAGTGGCGCTCCCAACTGCGAACTTGCTGGGTCATCCGTTCCCTTTTCCTCTGGCCAGCTGCCGCTCTGCAGGCATGCAGCTCTGGTCCGCTTGGGCACCCCAGGAGGACCGTGGGAAACTGCAGGAAGCGGTATGAGAATGTCTCTGCCATTGCTGGTTCAGAGGATAACTCTTCTCATCCACTTCAGTGAGAACCCAACCTCACTAAGGAGTACACTTCCCTTGTATATTCCCTGAAGTTGAAAAAGCAATTTTTGTTTGTTTTTGTTTTTCCCATAACGTTTTTCCCACAACGAAATCAAGTCAAAAAGGCACTCGGGTTCTGGAACCAGCAGCAGGGCTGCAGCAGGGCAGGTGGAGGAGGAGTTGTAGGGAAACAACTGCTGCCACTGACTTGAGCTTTTCACCCAGACAAGTGCATCTTTCTTTTCATCTTGGTCCACGAGCTTCTTGCTTCCCTACAAAGGCAGGAGCTCTTGGACAAACGAAAACAAAGTCAAGTAACTCACAAAGCCTTTACTGCCACTGCCAGGTTCGATTAAGGGGAGCAAATGGTGTAACATGGACTTGATCACTTGCCAGTCATGCTACACTCACATTTAGCAAGCTGAAGTTGCCCAGCCTTGGGGTTGATATAACAGAGTGGGTGCTGCAGGCTGTGGGGCTGCGTTCCTATGAGGCCATTCTGACTGGGGCACTGGGGCAGCCTCAGAACAGGGTGCAACTCTGGGACCTGAAGTTCAGCCAGCGCTTTTCAGACAAGTCTACAAGGTGCTGCAATTGATGTGCGTGCCTTCCTGTGCTCCCAAGATAGTTTTGACTTACTAGGTTCTAAGCCTTGCAGTGGAAGTTTTGGTATTCAAAAAATAGACTTGGTGGCAATTTCCCGCAAATCAGATAGCCACAACACATGTTCCAAATATACCTCCCTATTTAGTACTATCCACAAATCTAAAGGAGGCCATGCAAACATCTTCAGTTAGGCCAATGGAATTAATTCAAGGCTGTGGTCTATGCATCTTCATAACACAGAACTCTTTGGTCTTGCTTGTTTTGTTTTGAGCTGGTCAGTATTATTTTCTATATGTTATAAATCATTAAGGGGAATGTGGTGATGAGGCACAGACTCCTTCAGGTCTTAAGAGCAATTTAAATAGTTTTTGGAGACTACAAAAAAAAATCTGGTTGAAACATTCCATGGAGTACAGTGGAAAGTACTTTGTGTCTTGTTCTCATTTACCTTCTGCATCGTCCTGGGAGCTAAAAAAAAAAAAAAAAAAAAAAAAAAAAAAAAAAAAAATCTTCTTTAGAGGAATGCATGCTTAATCACAAGGGATAAATTAGTTATGCTGTGAAATGTAAGTTGACATTTCTACTGCTAGTGATTGCTCTTCTTTCTAGAGTTGTGTGATGTTTCATCTGTTCATACAGTTGAAGGCTCCTGCATGTTGACAGGCCCCCATTCCTGTGGCATCACAATGCATCATAACACCTAAATGACACCAGTTGCTGTGCTGTGTTTCTTACCTGGGCTTGCAGTACTTTTGTACCTGTTAAGCATTTGCCCTGGAAGGAATTTGTAGCCATGTGATTAGAGTACACACTACAGTACAAAAATTTTAAATGTAAAATGGATTTCATATACTTGGAAGCTATTTATATAATAAAATACATTTACAAAGCTTTTCACTGTGGTTAATAACTTCCTGAACAATCATGTCAACAATGACCATTTATGGATTGCTCAGGCCCAGAAATTATGCTACAGTGTAATAAACTAATTACATGTGTGTGTGTAGAATCTGCCCTGGGGCAGCCAGAAGAGGAAATGATTGGCTTCACTTAGGGAGTTAGGGGAAGACTTGGAGAGAGTGATGCATGAGTTGAATTTTGAGAGATGCATACAAGTGTCCGGGTAGACAGCGGATGGGGATTGAATGTGGTAGGGATAGGTGGGGTGAATGGTATTCCAGGCAAGGAAATAAGATGTGCAAAGACAAGCAGAAAGAGGAGAGCAGAGTAAGTTTGGGAAATTGTGAATACCTTTTAAATGATTGGAGTGTAAATATGGGGGGTAAAGGACAGAGAGAAATTTGGAGAGGTAGGCAGGGACTTCATCAGGCAGTGCCTTATAAAGCATGTTGAATGGTTTTACTTTATTTCCAGAGCAATTGGGAGCCATTGGAGTGTTGTAAGCAGCGCAATAGAGAAGGCTGCTGCATATGGTTGTACGGGTTGTGCACCGCAAAACCGCTAGGGTCTCCACTGACACAGACCACATCAGGAATGACGCCCTCACTAGGGCTGTAGAGTGCACAGTATGCACAGTGATCAACAGCAGCTATGAATGGTGGAATTTTTGCTTTCACTAAGATCACTCAAGCTGTTGTGTGGAGGATTCAGTGTGTGGTTTATGCAGTGGAGAGGAAGAAGATTGGAGATAAAGTGACTAGTTAGAACACAGCTAAAGTAAGCTGGGTATGAGTAGTTAGAGGCAGGCACTTTCACATCTGGGGATGGGGAGAAGGGGAGAAGCCTGAGAGGAATTGAGAAGGTAGAATTCATTTGATTTGGTGACTAGTCGTGGTGTTTGAAGGACAGGAAGGAGACTAGGTTAATTTCAGGTTTCTAGTTAGGGTGACTGAATAGAAAGAAATACCATGAACACAGGGAATGGAAGAGGAAGAGGTAGTTTGATTGTCTATTTTGGGTATGCGGTTTCTGTGGAACATTCAGGTAGAGCTGACAAACAGGTCTGGAGCTGGGAAGAAGTAAATGTTATTTATTACTCTCATCTATAGGGTTCCTTAAACATCTCATAGCACTGAAGTTCCTTCCTTAAATCTACTTCTCTATGGGCTATATTGATAACTCAGCAAGTCTAGTACAGAAGCAGGCACATATTTATTATAAAATTACCTTTCAGACTTGTTCTTTATATTTTCCCTCACACATTTCTTTACCTGATGATGAAAAAAGTGAAAAATAGAAATGTTTTATATTCATCACAGGAGGAAAGAATGTAAGCCATACTGATAATATAATCTCAGGTAACTTACATAAGCGGTTGTGAAAACCTGTTCACTGCAAATTTTACTCATCAGAGTATAGCTCAGGGAGATGTGTAAATCACAACAAAATTTATTCAATGTGCATTCCAGTATGGTATGAAGATGTATTTCAATGATGATGGGTCATCTATTAGGCCACACTATACTGTGAGTGTTCCACATAACTGATTTTTCCGGGTAACTGAGGTTCGGCACTTTTAGTGCCTGATTATTTTCCCCCCTTGAAATCTTTATCCATTTTGGATGAAAAGCTTTGCAAAAATACTATTTATTTTTGACTTCCTGACTCCTGAACTTGGAAACAATTGCATCCTTTCTTGATGAGTTAAGATTGTCCTTATAATAGCATTAGTTATTTCAATGTGCCTATTCAGTGCTGCCTCGGGGCTTCTAAACTGTGGAGAGCTGTTTGTTCCCATACTCAGATTGGGAACAGATTGTTCTACTTTTTAATTTTCAATGTCTGACTTTTTTTGCTTTAACATTTCTATAGATTCCCTCTCTATTAGCTGTTATTTTTTGCTGCTGTTAATTTAACTGTTTCTACCAGCCAGTTTTTATTGCCTAATTCTCCATGCCCCCTCCTCCATTCCCCTTTTGAATGTTACGAACTAGGAAACAAGATAAACAAGCTTGTTCAAACTGTGTGAAAAGTATAATAGACCATAAGTAGGCCTGTGGGGAGTCTACTTCAACTAACGTATGTGAGCTTTAGTACATGGACTCTATGATATCTATTCCAATTGCAAAAAAACTTTTCTTTCTTTCTAGTTCTGTTTGTGTTTGGAGGGTCGATGCAGTGAAATAAATTATCAGTAAAATCTATGTTCTCCTGCTAATTGAGGTATTATAACATGTGAAATTGTAATATTTTACTTCCTTGTAAAACAATTTGTTCAGAATCTATCAGCAAATCCACATGCATTTTATCTGCTGCATTTCTGACATGCCTGTGCTTGGCACCAGAAGGCACTTTATTCTTAAAATTTGCCCCCAGGTTTGAAAGTAAATGCCTCTGTCTCTGCTTGGCATCTTCTTAAGCAAGCACCCTCTGAAGGCACAATAAACAACTTGCACCTTTCCTGCTCTAGGGCAGAAGCAGAGGCGAATCCCATGAGGAGAGATACCTTCTCTCTGATGGCTGACAAGGCCAGTGCCTCTTTCTATAACTGCAAGGTCTTGTTCTAGAGACAGTTAGCTCCGGGCCGAGACAAGTGTCACAGAAGTTCCATTTATTTTTTCACCCAAACCTTCCTCTGATTGTATGTTTATGGCAGATGTAAGAATCTGAGTGAACTCTTGTTACTTTCAGCTCTGGGAAGATGCCATTGAGCAAATCCTGAAGGAGGTAGGAAGTGAGCCCTCAGAGGTAACTGGGGGAGAGTGTTTCAGGAAGAGGGGGCAGTCAGTGGAAAGGCCTTGAGACATGAGCATACTGACAAGTTCAAGGAACAAGAAAAGGACCAGTATGGCTGAAGCAGAGTGAGTGTTTGGGTGTGTGTGTGTGTGTGTGTGTGTGTGTATGTGTGTATGTGTGTGCGTTTATGTGTGTATGTGTGCGCATGTGTGCACGCATGAGATGAAACCATAGATATAACAAGGTCTGGATCACATAGGTCTTGGTAAGAATTTAGGCTTTTACCCTGAGTCAGATGATGAGCCTTTGGAAGATTTTAAGCAAAGGAGTCACTTCTGTGTTAACAGGATCCCCCTGGATGCTGTGTAGATAATAGGATTAAGGTCGGACAAAGATGGAAGCAGTGAAACGAATTAAGAGGCTGTTAGGGTTAATGATGGCAACTTGAACCAGAGAGGTAATTGTGGAGGTGGTATGCAGTGATCAAATAGATTCTGGATATATATTGAAGACAGAGTCAGAAGGATTTGCTAATGGTTTGGATACAGAGTATGAGAGAAAGAGGAGTTAAGAATAATGCTAAGGTTTTTGGCCTTAGCAAGTGGATGGCAGAAATTTTCATCAGTGGAGATGGAGATGCCTGCAGGAGGAGTAGGTTTGGTTGTTTGAGGCTTGTCAACCTTCCTTTCTTTTTTTTTGGAGGCGAAGTCTCATTCTATCACCCAAGCTGGAGTGCAGTGGCTCGATCTCAGCTTCCTGCAAGCTCCGCCTCCCAGGCTCAGATGATTCTCTCACTTTAGCCTCCCAAGTAGCTGGGATTACAGGTGTGTGCCACCACACCCAGCTAATTTTTGTATTTTTAATATAGAATCATGTCATCTACAAACAGGGATAATTTGACCTCCTCTCTTCCTATTTGGATGTCCTTTATTTTTTTCTCTTGCCTGATTGCTCTGGCCAGGACTTCTAATACTATGTTGAATAAGAGTGGTGAAGGGGCATCTTTGTCTTGTGCCAGTTTTCAAGGGGAATGCTTCCAGCTTTTGCCCATTCAGTATGATGTTGGCTGTGGGTTTGTCAGATGGCTCTTGTTATTTTGAGGTATGTTCCTTCAATACCTAGCTTATTGAGAGTTTTTTTTTTTTTTTAACATGAAGGGGTGTTGAATTTTATCAAAAGCTTTCTCTACATCTATTGAGATAATCAAGAAATTTTTGTTTTTAGTTCCATTTAGGTGATGAATCACATTTATGATTTGCATGTCTTGAACAAACCTTGCATCCCAGAGATAAAGCCTACTTCATCGTGGTGGATTACCTTTGTTGGGTATTTTTGCATCTTTGTTTATCAAGAATATTGACCTAAAGTTTTAAAATTGTGTCTCTGTCAGGTTATGTTGTAAGGATGATGCTTGCCTCATAAAATGAGTTAGGGAGGAGTCCATTTTGGAGGAGTCTTTAGGGTTTTCTAGGTATATGATCATGTCATCAGCAAATAAGATAATGTGACTTCCTCTTTTCCAATTTGGATGCCTTCTATTTCTTTGTCTTGTTTTATTGCTTTGGGTAGGGTTTCTAGTACTATGTTGAATAGGAGTGGTAAGATTGAACATCCTTGTTTTGTTCTAGTTCTTAGGGGCAATGTTGTCAACTTTTCCTCATTCAGTATCATCTTGGCTGTGTGTTTGTCATATATGAGAGACTATTTTTAAAAATAGCTTTTGTAGATCTATAATTCACGTACAATTAACCCACTTAAAGTATGCAATTCAGTGCTTTTTAGTATAATCACAGAGTTGTGCAACCATTACCACAATCTAGGTTTAAAATATTCCCATCACCCCAAAAAGAAACCCCATACTTGTTAGCAGTCACTCTCCATTTTCTCCCAACCACCTTTCTTCTCAGGCCCTGGAAGCCACTAATCTACTTACTATTTCTATAGATGTGCCTATTCTGGATATTTCATATAAATAGAATCATACAATATGTGATCTCTTGTGACTGGCTTCTTTCACTGAACATAATGTTTTCAATGTCCATTCACGTTGTTGCATGTGTTGTTACATCATTCTTGAAATGGCTGAATCTTATTGCAGTGCATAGATATGCCATATTCTAATTATCAAATTAAAATGATGGACATTTGTGTGATTTCCACCTTTTGGCTATTATTAATAATGTTGTTATGGACACTTTTATACAAGTTTTTGTGTGGACACATGTTTTCATTTTCCTGTGGTATGTATCTAGGTGTGGAAATTGCTAGGTCCTAGAGTAACTGTATGTTTCATCATTAAGGAAACCCTAGACTGTTTTTCAAACCAGCTGCATCCTTTTACATTCCCACCATCAACATATGAGGGTTATAATTTCTCTACATTCTTCTTAGTACTTGTTAATCTCTCTTTATTTCCCAGCCATCCTAGTGGGTGTGAAATAGTTTCTTATTGTAGTTTTGATTCGCATTTCCTGAATGACTAGTGATGTTGAGCACCCTTTCATGTGCTTATTGGCCATTTGTATATCTTCTTTGAATAAATGTCTACACAGATTCTTTGCCTGATTTAACATTGGGCTTTTCCTCTTTTGCTTTTGAGTTGTAAGAGTTCTATATATACTTTGCATCGGAGATCTTTATCAGATATTTAATTTGCAAATTTTTTCTCCCATTCTGTGGGTTGTCATTTTACTTACTTCAGGGTTTCCTTGAAGTGCAAATATTTTTCACATCGAGAAGATCGAATGTATCTATTTTTTCTTTTATCGCTTGTACTTTGGATGTCAAATATAAGAAAACATTGCCTAATCCAAGGTCATAATGAATTACAACTATGTGTTTGTCTAAGAGATTTATTGTTTTACCTCTTATACTTAGGTCTTTGATCCATTTTGAGTTGATTTTTGTGTATAGTGTGAGGCAAAGATTCAGCTTCGTTCTTTTGCATATGCATATCCAGGTTTCCCAACATCATTTATTGAAAAGAATATCCTTTCCCCATCGAAATGTCTTGGTGCCCTGGCTGAAAACAAGTTAACCTTAGGAATAAAGATCTATTTATGGACTTTCAGTTATTTTCCACTAATGTATCTGTTAAGTCTATCACAATACCTATCTTTATTACTGTAGCTTTGCAGTAATTTTGAAATCAGAACATATAAACTTTCCAAATTTGTTTTTCTTTTTCAAGATTGCTTTGGCTATTCCAGGTCCCTTGCATATCCATATGAATTTTAAGACTAGCTTGAAAATGTCTGTGCAAAAAGCCATCTGGGATGGCTTTTTTTGGTTGCTAGGGATGGCATTGAATCTGTAGATCAATTTAGGAAGTATCTTAACCTCATTTTTATAGTTGCACAAATTGAGTTTTCCCCAGCTATGGGCCATTCACATTTTAAATATTTGGAATTATTTACTATAATGGATATTGGCATTCTGCTCTTCAATGCTTATATTGGATAGTTATTCATCTCTAGTTTGTCATGAATTTACCAAGTTTGTGGCTGGGCACGGTGGCTCTCGCCTGTAAATCCAGCACTTTTGGAGGCCTAGGTGGGAGGATTGCTTGAGCCCAAGATTTTGAGACCAGCCTGGACAACATAGTGAGACCTCATATCTACAAAATATATTATTAAAAATTAGCTCAGTGTTGTGGCACACTACTCAGGAAGCTGAGGTGGGAGGATCACTTGAGCCCAGGATGTCAAGGCTGCAGTGAGCTGTGATCGTACCACTGCACTCCAGCATGGGTAACGGAGTGAGACCCTGTCTCAAAAAAAGAAAGTTTGCAATGTATTAATTCATTCCTAGTATGAGAATTGTTCTAGAGACTGTGCTGAAGTCTTAAGAGGCAAGAAGGTATCAACCTGATCTCTCCCAAGGGAAAACAATAATACAAATGAAAACAACAACAACAATATGACTAACTCAGTTGCCGTTGTGTTTGTGATTCAGCATTTGGCAGGCAAGTCTGTGTAGGACTGGGGTGGGATAACAGAAGAAATGGGAGGCCTGTATTTGGATACCACGCTGACCAGGAATCAGCAAAGGCTTTTTCATGCTGGACCAGATGATTTGTCAATCAGTTGTGTAGTTATCCTCCCCATGGCAGGAGATTTTTTTTTTTTTTTAGGAAAATAGATTGCAGTGGCTCGATAAGTGAACTTGGACCAGATCTACAGTGGATTTGCTGATGCTTTAAGCAGGAAAAATAATTACATCTTTCTATTTTTACATATTATAAATCACCACATATGTAGTTCTTTACAGACTGAGTCAGTTCCTCTCAAAATTTACCTACATGTTTTGGATTTCTGAATAATGAATTCATTCGGCTGTGATTATTAGGCAGGTTCCCAAGACAATGTCAGCTCCTGCTGCTGTACAGGGAAAACCTGCCATCTCCACTGAGTGGTATTTAATCTGAAGGAAGGCTGAAGGAAAAGGTTTCCACAGACATGCTCTTAATTAAACACCTACACCAGATATAGTCAAGGGGCAGCAACCTGGAACACTAAGCTCATGAATGGAGGTCTTCTCACTGTCACTACCCAGCAGCTAGTTCTCATTTTTTCTCATGCATTTTTCCTGGCTTCTCTCTGTCATCCCTCTCTTTTCTCAGCTCTTCCTCTTATTTCTCTTTTCTTACTCCTGTCCTTTCCGAGTGCCATTGAGTCTTCCCTGTTTTTGTTTTCTGTGTTTGGTAGGGAAGTTTCTTTTATTCCCTCATCTTCTCATTCTTATAATTAAATTATTTATATGTGATCTTTGTAAAACATCTAAACAAAACAAATGCCTATAAACTAATAAGTGAGAATATCCTTGTGCCTAGCCCAGTCCTACTCCCTAGAGGTAAACACTGCTAACAGTTTGTGTGGAGGACAGACGAAGTTTTCTATGACTGTAGATATATCAATTCAATTCAAACATTTATTGATCACCTTCAGTGTGGTAGACACTACTGGGATATTCTGGTGAAGAAATAAATAAATCTCTGCCTCCGGGTACTTATTCCTAACTGAAGAGAGCAACAATAAAAAAACCCACATATGTCTAGATATTTACCAAACTGGGATCATACTCCATATGTTGATCTAAGACTTGTATTGGAGTGTATTTAAAAATTATTTCATTATGAAAATTTTGATACACATAAAAGAATAAAAGAGAAAAAGACTGGGTGTGGTAGCTCACGTCTGTAATCCCAGCACTTTGGGAGGCTGAGGCGGGTGGATCACAAGGTCAGTAGTTCGAGAATAGCCTGACCAAACTGGTGAAATCCCATCTCTAAAAATAAAAAAATAAAAACAATTAAAAATTAAAAAATTTAAAAAGAGGAAAAGTGAAGTATATAATATAAAATCATGATGCTAAGATATTTTAAAAATTTCCTTTCATAGTGCACAAAGAGGCTACTGTATCTTTTCACCATAAAGCATTTGCCCTGTCTTAGCGGGCTTATAGGAGACCCTGTAGATGCTACTGGAATATGAATTTTGTGTAACTTTGTGGCTGGAGTGTGTGGTAGAGGTTGAGCTTTGAGCTGCCCTTTCATAAATACCTTGGATATGTCAGCATCAGCTGCTGCTATCAGCCAGGAGTATTCTTTACATTCAAGGATACTCAAGAGTTCTCTTGTCATCAAGTCTTCATTTGTACCCTTGTACCATTGTTAAGTGGAAGCATTAGCTGTTGCGTATACACTGTGATGACAAGAATAACCTTCGAGAGTTTTTTAAAATAATATTTTCTCTATTTTAACTGACATTGTGTGATTAGACATATGTATTCTTAGACTCTGATGGCAATTAGAAGGAATATGCATATTTGGGGACATATTTGAGTTTACAATTGCAGGCCAGATCATGGGATTAGTCATAGAGCAAAAAGCAGTGGCCCTGTTTTAATTTGTAATTTTGCACTTGTCAGTTTACAAAAGAGAGTCAGTTTTGCTTTCTTCATTAACATATTCAAAGGACCATTAACAGATATTGTGTTTTCTTCTGCATGCATTATAAACTAAAGTAAGTCATTTTAATTGGATTTACCATTGCAGATGCTGTACATTTCAAAATTAGATTTTATGAACCCAAGAAGAGATGGATAGCCACTGAATAGGAGATCTGGCATTTAGTCATGTCTACATGGATATTGTGAGTTCTGATGTTAGTGGGTCATCTTGTCTATTTTTGTAGCTTGTGCTTTAAATAGCTACTCTCAAAAGATCTGATGCCGTAATAAAAAATTAAATAGGAATTAATGTAAATATTTATCTATTGCTAAGATAGTATGTTTAGAAATATTTAGTGGTGGCTGTGGCTATAATGGTCAGGGAGTATTGTTTCTTTAAGCTCATGTTCAAACATGCCCCTACTCATTTACACTGCAGGTACTGAATGGTGATGATTTGGATGAATAAAATAATGCCCTTTCACATGCCTTTACCCCACATTTCTATTGTTAAGGAATACTCTGGAATATTCAAAATGTGGGATGAAGAGATTTCTTTTTAACCATGTTTTACAAATCATCCAAGGAAGTTAATTCTCAGAGGCAGTTATTTTCATGACACTCTACAAAAAAATAACACACACACACACACACACACGCACAGAGACAATTAGCCAGACGTGGTGGCGCTTACGTATCGTCCTAGCTACTTAGGAGGCTTAGATGGCAGGATCGCTTGATCCCAGGAGTTTAAGGCTGCAAGAAGCTATGACTGCACCACTGCACTTCAGATTGGGTGACAGAGAGAGACCTTGTCTTTAAAAATAAATTAAAATTATAAAAAATAAATAAATGGAGAGTAAAGTTTTAAAACCCTCCATTTTAATTATAACACAATATTTTCATGTCCGTGCACTATATGAACACACATATATGTTTAAATGTTGATGTTTACAAAAGTTACAGAAATGAATACCTTCCCTTTATTTGCAGCACACACAAACATGCCTGGTCTATGAAAAAATGAGGGAGCTCATTATCGTCCTTGGAAAATATACTTAAGATTATATTGTAAGCTTAATATAATATTGAGTCAGGACCTGAAAATTTGATATAGTGGTTCATCTAAAAGCACCTGAAGTTGTGACTCAATGTTATGTGCTGAAAGCATCCCAGGAGGTACTTGGCATAGGTTAAATATAAAACCATTTTTTTCATTTTTTAAATACATGATCTATTTCATCAGTTTAGCGCTGATGTCCTTTCACTGTGTGCTCTTGGCATCCTGGGCTCAATACTGTTGTGACACTTATCACTCTGGGCTTTCACTGCTTCCTGCTTCTAGATGAAGAGCCCCAGGAGGTCCAGGCCACTGTCTAACTGGTTTCTGTATCTATCCCCAGCACTGCACAGGGCCTGGCGTAAGACAGAAGCCTAAGAAAGGTTTGTTGAAGAAACAAGTACATGAATGATTAGAGTGGCTGAAAAACACATGAAAGAAATAGTTAAATTTGTGTGGAACTGTGGATTCCTGTTTTGTGTTCCTATTCTTTCCTTCCATCCTCTCATTCCTTCCTTACATTTCACATCTTCCTCTAGAATTCCACTTTGTGCTACCAAGGGTAAAATAATCCTATGTCTCCTTCCTTTAAAACACACTTAAAAGTCGGAGCATCTGAGAACAGCCAGATCTGTGCATGTTTTTTTCAGATATGGAAACTATTCATTATTATGTGCTGTGTAAGCATGTGGTAAAATGACATTGAATGCATAGTAGGCGCTCAGGCAAACACTAAAAGTTTGAGTTGACATTATACATGCCTTTAATGCAATCTCAGAGTTCCTTTGATCTTTGTTGCCACATCTAACTGATTTTGTTTCTCCATTTTAGATTGTTTGTGTCAAGTCATTCATATTCACCCTTCAGCTCTAGAGGGGTAAAATGCTACTTGGTATGTTTTCTTTCAGTTATGACTAAAATAATTTTAAGGTGGCCCTTCAAAACGGATGTTTTGTGAAAAATGAAAAGTAAATCTGTGGTAAGAGCCAAATCCAAAAGCAAAACACATCTTAATGATGTTTTTGCACATGTGAGTACTTGCTAATGTCAGATTTTTAAAAAAATGTTGCTTAAGTGGTGAGTATAAGAGGTTACACTACCGTCCTCGAAATTTACATTCCACGCACTGCAAATGCAGTGGAGCATCTTTTCAAGTGTTTATTGGCCATTCTTATTCCCTCTTTTGTAAAATGCCTGCTTGTGTTATTTTTTTCCATGTATTTATGGGGTTGTTTGTCTTTTTCTTATTATTGACTTATAATCTTTTACACATCCTTGATATTAATTACTAATTCTTTGCTGTTACATGTGTTGCAATTATCTTCCCTCAGATTTGGACTGTCTCATCATCCCTTTCTTTATCATGTATTTTGAGGAAATAAATGAAAATTTTTAATGTAGCATAATCAGTCATTTATTTTATACTGTGTGCTTCTTCCAACTTGCTTTAAAAATTCTATCATATCCATAGTTTATACAGATATCATACTATATTTTCTCTGATCTGATTCCCACCACTGTAAGATTTGAATCCTCACCAATGCATGACCATTGGCGCCAAGGTGGGAATTGTTAGATATCCCAGGGGCAACTGCTATTATTTGTTGGCTTCTCCCACAAGATATTCACCTAAGTAATGGTGTTGGCCTCTGAGGATTTCTTGTCTTTCTTGCCAGCTTATCCATGCATTTAAAATGATTTTTTATTTTTTATTTTTTGGGACAGGGTCTTGCTCTGTCACCCAGGCTGGAGTGCAGTGGTGCAATCGCAGCTCACTGCAGCCTCAATCTCCCGGGCTCAAGCCATCCTTCCACGTCAGCCTACTCAGTAGCTGGGACTACAGGCGCCCTCTACCACACCTGGTTAATTTTTGTATTGTTTAGTAGAGACGGGTTTTCATGTGGGCCAGGCTGCTCTTGGACTCCTGACCTCAAGTGATCCACTTGCCTTGGCCTCCCAAAGTGCTGGGATTATAGGTGTGAGCCATCGCGCCTGGCCAAAAAGGATTTAATTTTATTTTTTTCACCATGTTTTTGTATTTTGTACTAGAAGGCTTTTCAGAAATTTTAGTTTCCCGTATGACCAATAAGGGGAGCTCCTCTTTTTCAAACTTAGAAGTTCAATGTTTAGATTCAAATATATCTAATGTAAGAGTTTTTCTTGTACACAAGACCTGAGATATGATCAGGAAACATGACCCATTACCCTATCCCCAGATGATCTAAAGGGGGAAAAGGTGGGAGTGGTGTTCTGGTTCTGGGGTTCTTTGTGATTGTTTGGGAAAGGTGATGCAGAATTAAAATCTTTGCAGAACTATAATGCTAATAAACTCAGCATGTTACCTGCTGTGAATTTGTATGGTCTGCAGCAACCTCAATTCTTGCCTCTTCAGAAGAAAGAATTCGGCTGAGGGGCATAAGGCAGAATGAGGTGAGTTTTAGAGCAGAAGTGAAAGTTTATTAGAAAGCTTTAGCGCAGGAATTAAAGGAAGTAAAGTACCCTTGGAAGAGGGCCAAGTGGGTGACTTGAGAGATCAGATATGTGATTTGACCTTTGGTCTTGGGGTTTTATATGTTGGCATGCTTCTGGGGTCTTGTGTTTCTTCTCCCCTGGTTCTTCCCTTGAGGTGGGCTGTTTACATGTGCAGTGGCCTGCTAGCACTTGGGAGGGGAGCATGCACAGTGTGTTTACTGAAATTGTGTGAATCCTCACTTGAGACATTCTTCCCTTACCAGTCAAATGTCCCTATAAGGTCATAATACCAGTTAAACTCCACCACTTTGCTTCTTAATGTGCATGCATTAGCCCACTTGCCCAACTCCTGAGATCTTATCAGGAGCTGCTGATCACCAGTTTCAGATGTCTCTGTTTATTGGGAGACTGCCCTTCCTTGACACTGGCTGTGACCAATAATTATTTTAGAGAGACAGTTTAATAACCATCTGATCATCACCTGATGGTGGCCTGACATTCATGGTGGGGAAGGTGTCCCTCTCTTGACCTGCTCTTGTCTGACTAGCTACCCTTTGTAACAGGCATTGTCTGCCACTGCACGAATGCTCATTTTTACATGAAACCTTTGAAATTGTAATGCCATTTTTTCTTTATAATAATGGCGGACATTTATTGAGCACTTACCATACACTAAGGTAAGTTCTTTGCATATATGAACAACCTATTCATTACAATAACTCTGCAAAATAGGTGCTTCCATTTTTTTCTACTTTACCGATAAAGAGACACAGAGTTTAAGTAGCTTGCCCAAGGTCACAGAACTACCGAGTGGTACTGAATTTGAATCCAGTCAATCTGTTTCTGGAGTGACAGCTCATAAGAAGTATGCTATATGACCTCTATAGGAAATACTTATTTGTGCAAAAAAATAAGAATTTAATGTGTGTAAGATAATAATGCCCAAATATGACATATTGGTGCTGTGATGTCATTGTAGTTTTTTTCTAAGCATACATTTCCAAAAGTGTAGCCTACTTCTTATGTTTTTGGTATTTTTCTCTTTTATGTCTCTTTTTCAAATGATTAGATTCTTTTGAAAAGATAAGTGGAAAAAGTACGTTCATTGTTCAAATGAACATTTTTTGTATAAATACCAAAATTTTCCTTGACTTTTTTGGTAATGGCTTGAGATATAATACAAGTATGATACAATTTACCCATCTAAATTAAATGTTTTTGGCATATTCACAGTTGTACATAACCATCACTGCAATCAGTTTTAGAACATTTTTTTACTCCCCAAAGCAACCCTATACCTTTTAACTATCATTTCCCAAGTTCCCTCATTCTCCTAACCCTAAGTAATCTCTAATCTACTGTCTTTTTCTCTATGTTTATTCTAGACATTTCATAGAAATGAAATAACACACTATTTGGTCTTTTGTATCTGGCTTCTTTCACTTAGCATAGTTTTCAGGATACATGCATGTTGTAGGATGTATTAGTTCTTCATTTCTTTTTATTGCCAAATGATTTTCCACTGAATGGATATGCTACTTTTGTCTATCCATTCTTCAGTCAATGGATATTTGACTTATTTTCACCTTTTGGATTTTATGAGTAATGTGGCTAATAATATTTGTGTATAAGTTTTTGTGTAGACATACGTTTTCATTTCTCTTTGGTGTATACCTAGAATTGCTGGGTCATATGGTAAATCTATGTGCAACTTTTTGAAGAGTTGCAAAACTCTTTTCCATAGGTGCTGAACCATTTTACATTTTACAGTAACATTTTACTTTTACATGTATAAGGGTTCCAATTTGTCCATGTACTAACCAACACTTGTTCTTGTCCATCTTTTTTATTATAGCTATCCTCTTGGGGGTGATGTGGTATCATTGTGGTTTTCATATACATTTTCATAATGACTAAATGGCGTTGAGCATCCTTGCATGTGCTCATGGACCACTTGTATCTCTTCTATGGAGATATGTCTCTTCAAATATTTTGCCCATTTTAACTCAATTATTTCTTTTTGTTATTGATTTGTAAGTGTTCTTTATATTCTAGATACGTGTCCCTTATCAGATATATGATTTGCAAATATATTCTCTTATTCTGTACATCATCTTTTCGCTTTTTTAGTATCTTTTGAAGCACAAGTTTTAATTTTGATGAAGCCCAATTTATATAATTTTTAACATTTGTACTTTCGACGTAATGTATAAATAAGAAGGTTTTGCCAAATGCAAGGTCATATTTACTTCTATATTTTAATATTTCAATTGTTTTGACTGTTACATTTTGGTGTTTGATCCACTTTTACTTAATTTTTATATATGATATATCTATGATATATGTGGATATTCTGTTATCTTATTACTGTTTCTTGAAAAGACTGTTCTTTTCCCAAATGAATTTATTTGTTCTTGTCAAAAGTCATTTGAGAGAGGCTTCATGATTGGCTGACCAGAAACATTTCATACTTGCCCCCCTCACTTAGAAAAAATGAATAGTGTGTAGACAATCACACATTTTGGATATATTATCCAAGAAAGAACACTGAACTTTAACAGAAGAGTGACAGAAAACACCAAAATCAAGGAAAGAGAAGCAGGAGAGGCAGTCTGCTTGGCTGGGATTGGCAGGGAACTGGGAGTGACTTCCCAACGCAGGGAAAGGTTAAGTGAAAGACTTTCAGTGGCTCACATCCTCACTATGTAATCATGCAATCCTAGCTATGAAGGAGTCTCTCTATCCTCTCCAACCCTGAAACAAACATAAGGATTTGCCGGGAGACCATGAGATGAACTGCTCCAGGGAAGGAACTAGCACTGGGACCCACACCTGTTCTGAGTCTTGAGTGGCTACATCAAGACAGCATTTGCAATCTTTGCCTTTAACAGACTGTCCCCTGTCCTGGGATCCAGCAGTGCTGGGACTGAGGTGTTATTGCTGCTAGAAACCAGGGAATCAGCCTGCTGGTAACTGCCAACATGCTGTCAGTGTACACTACCCTGGGGCACAAAGATAGGCATGCTCAGAGACTGGGGATGAGCTGGGAATGAACTTCTGCAGCTGGAGCTGAGAAGCAAGTGCATGGGCTGCAGCTGCTAGTGCTAGAAAGCGAGGACCACTGGGACTGAGCTGGGACATCAGTGAAGCATGAATTGTGGCTGCGACTGAGTCATGAACTAGGTAGGGGATCCTGTAGCTGGGGCTGAGGCACAAACTGAAAATGGGGTACCACTGCTAGAGCTGGGGAGTGTGCCCTACTGGGGTTGGAGTGTGAGAGGTACATGTGCTCACCACCCACCAGCTCAGATTGTGGCCACCAAAAGCCCCACCCTCTGCAGTGACAGGGCCTTAGCATGGCTGCTACCACTTTTCCCCCAAACACTGTCCAAAACCTGAAGATCACCCAGATCCTACCCACCACAGGTAGTGCCTGCTTTCACCATTGGAGGCCTGAGTACGAGCCTGCCCACACCCTCTGAGACAGAGCACATAGCCTGGAGGAATGAGGATTAAACAACCCAATCCACCATTTTGGGCACCTGAACCCTCCTCCTAGGGGCTGGAGGTAGGGTCTGAACTCCTGGCTACTACCACCTGAGCTGACACCTACCTACAAGTGCTACCTGCAGGCCTGTGACTGGCTTGGTCAGCATATTGCAGCCACCACCAACATCAATGCATACCACTTGGGCATGCTGGCTAATGCCTGTAATCCTAGTGCTTTGGGAGGCCAAGGCTGGAGGATCACTTGAACCCCAATGACTGGGACTAGCCTGAGCAACATAGTGAGACCCTATCTCTTACAAAAAATTAAAATAAGCCAAGCATGGTGGCACATGTCTGTAGTCCTATCTGGACAACAGAGCAGGAACCTGTCTAAAAAAGGGGGGGGGGGGGGGGAGGAAATCAAAATATTAATTTCAAAGAAGTTCAGTGAGATACAGGAGAATTCTGAAAAATAATACAAATAAGTCAGAAAAACGATTCAGGGTACAAATGAAAAATTTACCAAAGAGACAGATATTTTAAAAGAGAACCAAATAGAAATTCTAGAACTCAAGAATTAGTTGAAAGAAATACAAAATACGTTTGAAAGGATCAACAATACACTAGATCAGGCAGAAGAAAGAATCATGGAACGTAAAGACAGGCCTTTTGAAATAACAGACAAAATAAAGAGATTGAGATAAAAAAAGAACAATAAATTTTTTGGAACATTTGGGACAAAATAAAGCTACTGAATATATGAATTATCATTATCCTTGAGGGCAAAGAGAAAATGAAGGGATTAGCCAGGGATTAGGAATTATTTAAAGAAATAATAGAAGAAAACTTTCCAATTCTAGAAGAGATTTTAGGTATTCAGATGCAGGAGGCTCAGTGATCCCCAGGAAGATATAATGCAAAAGGACTTCTTCAGGGCACGTTATATTCTGACTTTCTTAAGTCAAAGATAAGGAGTAAATTCTAACCATAGCAAAAGAAAAATGTCCAGTCACGTGTAAAAGAAACTCCATCAGACTAACAGCAGATTTCTCGTAGAAACCTTAAAGGCCAGTAGAGAATGGGATGATACATGTAAAGTGCTGAAAGAAAAAAAAAATACTAGTCAAGAATACTATATCCAGAAAACTACCCTTCATAAATGAAGGACAAATATTTTATAGAAAAGAAAATGCTGAGGAAATTTGCTACCACCAGACTGGCCCTAAAAGAAATGCTCAAGGGAATCCTAAACCTGGATACACAAGTACTACATTCACTATCATAATTGAACTCATAGGTATAGAGAGTAGAAGGATGGTTACCAGAGGCTGTAAAGGGCATGGGGGATTGGGGGAGGGGAGAGGGGGGATGATTAATGTGTACAAAAAAAGAAAGAATGAATAAGACCTATTTGTTAGCACAATAGGGTGACTACAGTCATAATAACTTCGTTGTATATTGTTAAATAACTTAAAGAATGTAATTAGATTATTTGTAATAATAAGGATAAATGCTTGAGGGGACACATACCCCATTCTCTACAACGTACTTATTTCACATTGTATGCCTGTATCAAAATATCTCTTGTACCCTGTGTATGTATACACACATACACACGCACACACACACACACACACCCCTATGTACTCACAAAAATCAAATGAAAAAAGATTATAATACCCTTATAAAAACACATAACTCACTGATTAAGCAAACACACAAAGGAGAAAGAGAAAGAACACAGATACTAATCTGAGGGGCAGAGCAAGATAGCAGAATAGAAGGCCCCACTAATCATACCCCTTGCAGGAACACGAAATTCAACAACAGTATAAATAATAAAAGCACCGCATAAGAACCAAAAATCAGATGAGCACTCATAGTACCTGGTTTACACTTCATATTACTGAAAGAGGCACTGAAGAGGGTAGGAAAGACAGTTTGAATTGCCAATGCTATCCCTCCCCCATTGCTCTGCAGTAGCCACATCTCTGCAGTATGGAGTAATCTGTAAACTTGGGAGAGGGAGAGCACAGAAATTGTGAGACTTTGCATTGAACTCAGTGCTGCCCTAGTCACAGTGGAAAGCAAAACTGGGCTGAACTCAGCTGATGCCCACCCACAAAGGGAGTAGTCAGGCCAGCTTCAGCCAGAGGGGAATAACCCATCCCAGCAGTAGGAACTTGAGTTCCAGCAAGCTCGCCACCATGGGGTGAAGTACTCTGGGACCCTCAATAACCTTGAAAGGCAGTCTAGTTCACAAGGACTGCAAGTCCTAGTGCAGAGTTGGGTTCAGAGCCAGTGGACTTGGGGAACACATGACTTTACTGAGACACCAGCCAGGGAAGCTAAGGGAGTACTTGTGTTACCTCTCCCACAACCCCAGGCAACACAGCTTGCAGCTCCAAAAGAGACCTCTTCCTTCCACTTGAGGAAAGGAGAGGAAAGGGTAAAGAAGAATTTTGTCTTGTATCTTGGATAACAGGTCAGCCACAGAAGCATAGGGCAGCAATCAGAGTCATAAGGCCCCCATTCCAGGCCCTAGCTCCCATATGGCATTTCTAGGCACACCTTGGGCCATAAGGGAAACTACTGCCTTGAAGGGGAAAAGCCTATCCAGGCAGGATCCATCACTTCCTGACTAAAGAGACCTTGGGCCCTGAATAACCAGTTGTGATACCCAGAGACCTTGGGCTCTGAATAACCAGTTGTGATACCCAGGTAGTATGCCAGGGGCCTTGGGTGAAACTCTGACATGTGATGGCTTCAAGTGAGACCAAACTCATTTGCAGCTGTGGTGGCTATGTGGAGAGATTCCTGCTTGAGAAAAGTAGAGGGAAAAGTAAAGGGGGCTTTACTGCCTTGGACTTTTACCAGCTCAGCCACAGTGGGATAGAGCACCTAGAGGGCTCATATGGTCCCCGATTCCAGGCCTTGCCTCTGGGAGGGCATTTCTGGACATGCCTTGGGCCAGAGGGGAACCCGCTTCCCTGAAGGGTGATTCCCAGGCGTGGCAACATTCACCCGCGGCTAATTAAAGATCCCTTGGGCCTTAAGTGTATGGAAGGACAGAAGCCTGGATGGCTTCACCTTACCAGTAAAGAAACAGGTAGACACAATGTAAATAAAGAAAGGGAAAAAATATATTCCATGCAATTGGAAACCAAAGGTAACCAGGAATAGCTGTGCATATATCAGATAAAGCAGATTTTATGTCGAAAACAGTAAAAAGAAAAAAATAAGGCTGGGCACAGTGGCTCACACCTATAATCACAGCACATTGTGGGTCTGAGGTGGGTGGGTCACTTGAGGTCAGGAGTTTGAGACCACTCTGGCCAACATGGCAAAACCATGTCTCTATGAAAAATACAAAAATTAGCCAGGTGTGAGGGCTCGCCCCTGCAGTCTCAGCTACGTGGGAAGCTGAGGCAGGAAAATTGCTTGAACCTGTGAGGTGGAGGTTGCAGTGATCTGAGATCATGCCACTGCACTCCAGCCTGGGTGCCAGAGAGAGACTCTGTCTCAAAAACAAAGAAACAAACAAAAAAAATCAAAAACACATAAACCAACCAAAAAAACAGTTAAAAAAAAAAAAAAAAAAAAAAAAAAAAAAAAAAAAAAAAAAAAAAAAAAAAAAAAAAAAAAAAAAAAAAAAGAGAAAGAGAAACGAGGTCATTATATAATAATGGATCAATCCAGTAATTTGATATAACAATTCTAAATATTTATATACCCAACACTAAAGTACCCAGAACCATAAAGGCAATATTATTAGATCTAAAGAGAGATATAGACTACAATATGATAATAGTGGGGCATTCAATACCCCACTCTCAGTATTAGATGGATCACCTAGCCAGAAAACCAACAAAGAAACATTGGATTTACACTGTACATTAGTGGGAGCTAAATGATATGAACACAAAGAAGGAAACAACAGACATTGGAGTCAACTTGAGGGGGAGGGTGGGAAGAGGAAGAGGAGCCAAAAAAAAAATAGCTATTGGCTATTGGGCTTAAAACTTGGGTGATTAAATAGTATGAACAACAACCCCCTGCAACACATGTTTCTATAACAAACCTTCACATGTACCTCAAACCCTAAAATAAAAGTAAAAAAAATAATAATGTATACATTAGTCTCAGTGGACCTAACAGGCATTTATAGAAAATTCTGTTCAATAACTGCAGCATATATATTTTTTACATCTGCACATGGAACATTCTTCAGGATAGACCATGTTATGCCACAAAAGAAGTATCAACAAGTTTAACAAATGTTAAAATCATATCCCATATCACAATGGGATAAAACTAGAAGTCAATACCAAGAGGAGTTTTGGAAACCATACAAATACATCAAATTAAACAACATGCTCTTGAGTGATCATTGGGCCAATAAAAACCTTAAAATGGAAATAAAATTATTGGGTCAAATGAAAATTGAAACACAACATACCAACACTTGTGGGAGACAGCAAAAGCAGTGTTAAGAGGGAAGTTTATAGCAATAAATGTCTACATCAAAAAAGTAGAAAGACTGCAAACTAACAATCTAACAATGCACCTCAAGGAAATAAAAAAGGAAGAGCAAATCAAACCCCAAATTAGCAGAAGAAATGACACAGATTATAGCAGAACTAAAGAAAAGAGAGACTAAAAAAATAAAAAAGATCAAGAAAAATGTTGGTTCCTCAAAAAGATAAACAAAATTAATAAACAGCCAGCTAGACTAATGAAGAGAGAAGACCCAAATTAAAAAAAATAGATCAGAAATGAAAAGGAGACATTACAACTGACACCACAGAAATGCAAAAGCTTATCAGAGACTATTATGCACAACTATATGCTGACAAACTGGAAAACCAAGAGTAAATTGGATAAATTCCTGGAAACATATAACTTACCAAGATTGAATCAGGAAAAAATAGAAAATCTGAATAGACAAATAATGAGTAGTGAGATTGAATCAGTAATAAAAAGTCTCCTAAAAAAGAAAAGCCCAGGACTGGATAAATTCACATAAATTCACAACCAAATTTTACCAAATGTACAAATAACTAATAACCATCCTACTCAAACTATTTTGAAAATTCGAAGAAGTGGAAATTCTCCCTAATTTGTTGTATAAGTCTAACATCACCCTGATATCAAACCAACAAAGATAGAAAAAAGAAAACTACAGGCGAATATCACCAATGAACATAGATGCAAAAACCCTCGAAAACATACAAGCAAGCTGAATCTCACAGCACATCAAAAATATAAGATACTATGATCAACTGAGATTTACACCAGAAATGCAAGAATGGTTTAACATGCACAAATCAATAAACATGATACATCATATCCACAGGTTGAAGGACGTTAACCATACGATCATCACAATAGAGGCATAAAACTCATTTGATAAAATTTAACATTTATTCATGATAAAAACACTCAACAAATATGGTGTATATACTCCAACATAATAAAGATCATATATGACAAACCCACAGCTGACATCATACTAAATGGGGAAAAGTTGAAAGACTTTCCTCTAAGAACTGGAACAGGTCAAGGATGCCTACTTTTACCATTCCTGTTTAACATAGTAATGAAAGTCCTAGCCAAAGCAATCAGGCAAGAGAAAGAAAGAAAAGACTTCCAAACTGGAAAAGAGGAAGACAAATTGTCCCTCTTTGCTGATGATATCATTTTATATCTAACAGAACCTAAAGACTCCACCAAAAAATGCTTAGATTTGATAAAGGAATTCAGTGACATAGCACAATACAAAGTCATACAAAAATCAGTAGCATTTATATACACCAATGATGATCTATCTGAGAATGAAAAAAGGGAAATCGTATTTTCCATACCTACAAAAATACTTAGGAATAAATTCAATCAAAGAGGTAAAAGATCTCCACATGTAATGCTATAAAACACTGATGAAAAAAATGGAAGATGATGTAGACCAATGGAAAAACATCCAATGTTCATAAAACAAAAGAACTAATATCATTAAAATAACCATATTGCCCAAAGCAATCTATAGATTCAACATAACCCCTATCAAAATGTCAATGTCATTCATCACAGAATTAGAGAAAACAATTCTAAAATTCATATGGAACCAAAAGAGAGACCAAATATCCATGACAATTCTGAGCAAAAAGAACAAATCTATAGTCATCTCATTACCTGGCTTTAAAATGTATTACCAAGCCATAGTAAACAAAAACAGCATAGTACTGGTATAAACATAGACACATATACAAATGGAACAAAATAGAGAACCCAGAAATAATGTCTCATATTTATAGACAACTGGTCTTTGACAAAGCTGACAAGAACTTACATTGGTGAAAGGATACCTTCTTTGATAAATGGTGCTGGGAAATTGAATAGTTACATGCAGAAGAATGAAGCTAGACCCCTATCTTTCACCATATGTAAACAGTAACCCAAGATGAATTAAAGATGTAAACGTAAGACCTAAATCTAGAAAAATCCTAGAAGAAAACATAGGGAAAGCTCTCCTGGACATTGGTTCAGACACAGAATTTATGACTAAGACCTGAAAAACACAGGCAGCAAAAATAAAAATGTTTACTTTTATTTTGAGGATTTAATTTAAATGGGACGTAAATAAACAAAAAGCTTCTGCACAGCAAAAGAAATAATTAATAGAATGAAGAGAAAAATCTGTTGAAAGAGAAAATATTTGCAAACTCTTCATCTGACAGGGAACTAATATTCAGAATCTACAAGGAACTCAAACAATTCAACAGGACAAAAAGCCCAAATCCCATTAAAAAGTGGGCAGAGGATATTAATAGAGTTTTTAAACAAGACATATAGGTATATAAAAAATGCTCAACATCACTAATCATCAAAGAAATGCAGACCAAAACCTCAAGGAGATACCATTTTACCCCAGTCAGAATGACAATTATTAAAAAGACAAAAAATAATAATAACACGTTAGCAAGGATGCAGAAAAAAGGGAATTTTGTGTGTGTGTGTGTGTGTGTGTGTGTGTGTGTGTGTGAGCAACATGGCTGTTTATTTACCTGGGTGCAGGCGGGCTGAGGCCAAAAAGGGCATCAGTGGAGGGTGGAGGGATAGGAGTTGATTATATAGGTTTGGGGTAAAGAGTGGAAAGTTATAGAAGTTACAGTTGATGGTTTTGCAAGCTGGGAGGGGGCTGTAGATTTGCAAGCTAGGGTGTGGAGTCACAAGGTTGGCCAAGCTGGGAGGGGGTCAAAGAGTGTGGAGTCGTTAGGTTGGCCAGGGTTGATTACAATGTCCAATGGCCTTGTCAATTGAAGCAGGAATAAGGAACGATCGAAGAAATGTCTCAAGTTAGGCACCACAGGTGTTGATCGTTTCTTCCAGGAACTCATCTGGGGTGTACATGCAGGTCACAGAGATTACTATGCCATTCATGGTGCGGTCAGATTTTACATTCCTGTCTTTTTATATTAGTAATATAAAGGAAAAAGGAATGAAGAGTGGAGGGCAGTGGGATATTAGGAGGGAACTCTTATATACTGCGGGTGGGAGTGTAAACTAGTATAGTCAGTATGGAAAACACCATGGAGATTTCTCAAAAAACGAAAAATAGAATTACCATTTGATCCAGCAATCCTGCTACTGGGTATCTATCCAAAGGAAAATACATCAGTATATGAAAGGGATACTTGCACTCATATGTTTATTGCAGCACTATTCACAATAGAAAAATATGGAATCAACCTAAGTGTCCATCAATGGATGAATGGATAAAGAAAATGTGGCATATATACACAATGGAATATTTGGTCATAAAAAATGAAATCATGTCATTTGCAGCAGCATAGATGAAACTGTAGGTCATTATTTTAAGTGAAATAAACCAGGCTTAAAGGTAAATATTGCAGGTTGTTACTTACATGTGAGAGCTAAAAAATTCATCACATGGAGGTAGACCATGAAAAGACAGATAACAGAGACTGAAAGGGTGAATCTGGGGAAGGCGGAGGATGAAGAGAAGTGGGTTAAAGTGTACATACAATTAGAAGGAATAAATTCAATGTTTCATGGTAGAGTAGGGTAACTATAGTTAACAGAAATGTATTGTACTTGGGTACCCAAGACACCTTAAATACCATCTTCATCCCTACACATTATATAGAAGTAACAAAAATTTACACGTACCCCCATTAAATTGTACAAAAAAATCAATTGACCCTCAATATATGGTCTGATTTTTTTACACTCTCTATTCCATTCCACTGATCTTTATGTCCATCCTTATGCCAGTACCACACTTTTTTGTTTATTGTAGCTTTGCACTAAGTTTTGAAATTGGGAAGTGTGAGTTCTCTAACTTTGGCCTTTTGTTTCAAGACTGTTTGGGTTAATTTGCCTCCCTTGCATTTCCATATGAGTTTTAGGTTCCATCTGTTAATTTCTGTAAGAAAGAAGCGAGCTAAAATTTTGATAGGGGTTCTTTTCAATTTGTATATCAATTTAGGGAGTATTGCTACTTTAATAATAGTATCTTCCAAGATATGAACATGGATTGGCTTTTGATTTCTTAGATATTTAATTTCTTTCAATAATATTTTATAGTCTCAAGAGTATAAGTTTTGCATTTATGCTTTGTACGATAGAAATAAAATTGATTTTTGTATCTTGACCTTGTATCCTGCACCCTTGCTGAATTTGTTAGTTGTAACAGTATTTTTTTGTGTGTGTGTCTCTCTGTGTGTGAATTCCTTAGTGTTTTTTATATGCAAGATCATATCATTTATAAATAAAGATAGTTTTACTTTTTCCTTTGGGAAAGTGACTATGAGCAATGGGTTCCCCAAGACTATCCCAGGTAAGATGATTTATGAGGTAGACTCATATGACTTGAATATAGTTGAACTCCTGGCTAATATTATTACAACAAATATATTTATATACATATGTATCATACGTATGTCAGCTGCAAAGAGACTGGAATTTATCTTTTCAATTTGCTTTTTTTATAGTTGTATTTGCTTGGTTCTAAGGTACTTAATATAGGGTTTTGGACAGAAAAATGAAAAACTGAATCAAATATAATGATGCCATTCAGATTTAAGACACATCCAGATTTCAGAAATGTTAACAATTGAATAGAATAGTACGTAGCATCTTAGAATAGTATTCAGGTCAAGTTTTGTTTGGAGTTTTATAACTGATTAGAGAGACCCTTCCTCTTACATTTCCTTTATCCTTCTCCTTCCCACACATTTTGTTGTATACATGCTTGTACAAAATCTGAGTCATAGGGAACCTTCAGTGAATTCCCTGAGGTTATATCAAAAGTTGGTAGCTAATTCACTATAGAAACCACCAGTTCCTACATCCTTGCCATTGTGTTGCAGGGGTTGACTGCCTGTACAACACCTTTGTGTTAAGTCAGTGATGATGAATCAGATGCTTCAGAGCTTCTTCAAAAGAAGCTGCCTGTTTTCCTTCCCTGGCAGCATGCAAGATCCTATACTTTTTGCTTCTGGTCTTGCTTTCTAGCTTTAATTAGACCATCCTATCTCTATACTCAAACCATATCAGTGCCTATCCAGTCCCTGATTCTTTCACTTACTCCAATATTGATGCCTTGTTTCTTTCACCATGTATTTGAATCCTAATCAATTTTGAAGACCAATCTTACATGTCTCATCATCTATTAAACCTTCCCTTTTCTCCCATCCTCATTTCTCCTCTCTCCATACTTTATATTGCATATTTCTATTCTAGTGTGTACTATACTGCCTTATATTATGGCCAGTAGTTTATAAATATTTGTATCTTCTCTTAATTTTTATGCTGTATGAGGTGAGGAACTCTGTTTATATTCCCATGGGCCATAGCACCTCGCAGAGAGGGGCAAACAAGAACCCAGTGGATATTTGGTGAATTGAATTACACAATAGATTGGAAGGAGGCTGCAGTAGGTGTTAGCAGGAAAAGGATTTAGTATGAAATCTTGATTTTATTTTGTTAGCACAGAATTATGCATGTCTTTTACATTGTACCTTTATTGCAGAACAAAGCACTGCACAGATTATTCTACTGTGGTCCAATGGGGAATTAATTTTGTGATAATTTCAGAATTACTCTTTTATTTGTTTCACCTTTTAAAGCATAACATTTGTCAAGACAACACTTCAATTTGTTGCATGTGCTAAGTCATTACTATTTACAGATAGTATAGAGTATCTGAGGTTCAGATTGAAAGGGAAAAAATATACACATAGAATACCATCTGCCTTGCACAGGATTTAGGACTCAAAACCTAATTTTATCTGTTCTGCTCATCAGAAATAGGGAACTTTTAAAGAAATCATTGCTAAAAGTAAGCATCATTGTTGAGAATTTCAGGGTGTAAAAATAATGGGGTTTCTTGCAAAAGAGTTTATATAAACATTGTCGACATGGTTTGGGATGAAACCTATCCTTGAAGAAAATGGGAGGTTATGGAGTCATATCTAGTTAGTAATTTGCATTAGTAAATTGAGTATAGCCTTCTGAGTACAGATTTTAGATGACCTCTCTGAAGTTTAGGGAACTAGATAGATGACATGGTAAAAGCTTTTCTAAATCCCCTACTAGATTCTACTTTGCCTATAAACAGTGCCTGGCATCTGGCACCTGGCATTTGTTCAATGTGAGTCTTTCAAATGAATAAGGACATGAATGGTAGCCTCTCTGAGCCTGTTAACTTGTCTGCAAGATAAGTGTTTTACTATCAACCTTGGACGATTGTTGTTAGGACCAGAGAAGCTGATATACAGTGCCTTGCATAGTGTTTGGTAAATACTATTTGCTTAGCAAATGGTAACTATTGTTCATTTACTACACTTTCTCAGTCTGTTTTCATATAGGTGGTGGCAATGAGTTTATTGCCATAGAAGAGACTACCTTTCTGGCTGACATTTCCCTTTCTATTTTTATTTGTTTGTGCTCTGTTTTTGCCTCTTATTTATTTTTAGGAAACCATGTGAGAAAAGAGGCATTTGCTCTTTTAAGTAGTTTATTTGCTATGGCTCTGTAGTGCTTGGATGATGTGGCATGTGTGTGCAGCCTGGTTCAGAACCCATATCCTTCTATTGTATATGAATAGAAAACCCAGAGAGGTTGGATAAATGGACATGAGAGAGTGTCACTGTGAAATAAAGCTCAAGGGTTGGAATTATTGCTGTTACACTCTAGAATCTGAAGTAAAAATGTTTTGTATAAAATGGGAATGCTTATAGATACCAATTTACTTAATTTTAAAACTATCATTAACTCCATAGGAGTAACTAGTAAACTTAGTCTGGGTTAAATTCCTGGAATGCTGATATGTACTCAAATCATGAAGGCAAAGATTCTGAGAGAAGTAATTCTTAAAAGATCATTTGGCCGAGTGTGGTGGTTCAGGCCTGTAATCCATCACTTTGGGAGGTCAGAGTGGGAGGATCACTTGAGCCCAGAGTTCCAGACCACCCTGGGCAACATAAGGAGACCCCCGTCTCTGCAAAAAATAGAAAAATTAGTTGGGTGTGGTGGCATGCGCCTGTAGTCCCAGTTACTTGGGAGGCTGAGGTTGGAGCATGGCTTGAGCCCAGGAGGGAGAGGTTGCAATGAGCCAAGATCGCACCACTGCACTCCAGCCTGGGCGACAGAGTGAGACTTTGTTTCAAAAAACAAAACGAAACAAAACAAAATCTTTTTTTAGCAGAGGCTTCACTCTGACATAGTAGGCTGAAAGAATTTTGACCCTGTATTTGTAACTACTCATAATGTATCTTACATTTCAAGTTTTTTGAACTGTTACCAAAGAAAGTTTCCTTGTTAATAATTGCTTGTTGGGAAATTTTTATTTTGCATTTGTGATCTTAATTTCTGTGTTGTTGCATAATGAGACAATAGGATATTACATCAGATTTTCTATAATCTTTCTGGAGCATTTAACATCATATCTCCACACACTGATTTCCATACTGAAAATAATTTCACAAGGAAACCATTCATTACAGGAAAAAAACCCCACACATTGCTTAATCCAATTTAATTTACTGAAGGAACAATATTCACTTAAGTCTCCAATCTCTTCCTTCTTATAGAGGATTCTTGGATATTGAAGATGAACATTTACATATTCTTAAGGTAAAAATATAAACAAATCACAAGACAAATGAATATGACTCAGAATTCTATTAATTTAAAATTTGGAACATAAAAACTAAGTTCCTCTTACCTCCCTTACTGACCCCTTCCAAACTCATGAGTATACAGACTTTTTGCTTTCTTTTCCTAGAATCACTTGCTGTCACTGAGAATATAGTATTAAATCTTATTCGAAAAGATACGAAAAACATAATCTATTCCAATCAACTATATGCTTGATTTTTCTCTCTAGCATCCTTACCACAGAGCAGCTTGGCTTTTGTTTGAACACTATTAGTGATAGGGAAGGGCTTGTCTATCTTCCATGGAAGTCATTTTATCTACAGATATTTCTGACTTTAGAACAAAGTGCTTCTTCATATGGAGTCTTGATAGCTCTCTCTATTGCTTTCTGTTTGTTTTCTGTCTCTGAGGGGAAAAAACAACCATCCAACAACTAACCCACCAATAAACTGACTGACCGAACCTGATCAAATAGGTTTGAGAAACACTGCATACATAGCCCATACCCAAGGAGTCACAACGTGTACATGTGTATTTACTAGGAAATGTTGCAGTGTGTTTAACCCCAAATAGTTCACAAACTTATTTGATTGTGAACCTTTACTTTTCTTTAGAACATCTGTTTAAATACAGCTTAGAACAGAATCTGGCATATAGTAGACACTCAATAAATATTTGTTTAAAAAGTGAATGAATGCAAAATAAATCTTTAAGAACTTTAAAGTACACCCTGTATTGAAGTGAAGCATGTTCTGCATGTTTACATGTGACACAGCCAGCCTAGAGCAAGTGATTGGATGGGTATACCTTCCTTCTTTCTGTGAGCCATTATACCACACATTTTAGAACTTTAAAAATTTGTATTTGGATTTCTAAGCTTGTATCCTCATTGGCACAACTACCTTTTAAATTATAAAATAAATATTAATGATATGTTTGCTTGACTCTTTCGCTTTTGATCATATGTAGGAATGAATGAATTGGCAAGTGCTTTTTTTGACTTTTGTTTTCAATTTGTGTCTGTGTTTAACTGTACAAGCATATGGATTTTCAGCAGAAGTCTTAAAATGGTGATTTGCTCCATTAGGGTGTTTTTAAGGGTGTTTCTCAGGTTACCTGTTGAGTTACATCCCTTTATTTTTCTTCTAAATCAGCTCTTTTTGGGCTTAGCATCAAGCCCAATGTAAGGAGAATGCATCCTTTTTATTCGTGAGGACTTGGGTTTTCTACATAGGACAGCTTGACCACCTTCCTATCAAATGTCAATCTAGTCAACAAGGAACATGCTGTAATGTAGACTTGATCCAGCTTTGGTGATCTAGGCTTTTAATTTATCATGCTTTAAGATAATGAATTTAAAACTTCAGCAATAGAAACATTATAAATTATTTGTTCTCATTTTTATATTTCAGGAAAATATCTGTGTGGAAATTCAAGAAGGTCAGGTACAAAGCTGGGTGTAACTCAATGTCACAGCTTTATCGAAAGTCAGTGTTTTCTGTTTGTCTTTGTTCTCAGCAACAATCTTACCTTGTCCCTTGCAGCTGCTCAATGATAACTGTGTCTTCTGTTGCCCTTCTTGTGTTATCTCCTTCCCCTGTCTGTTTTCAATCCAGAACTTGATCATTTATTAAAGTGGTAATATTTTCTCTTGTAACCGTTATTTCATCCTTTTTCATTAGTATGGAAATGTTATTTCATTGGCACAGTTGTGGGCTACATTTTATGATAGAAAGCATCAGCCTTTTTTATATTTATGGATTTTATGCTGTTGGATCTCACAGAATGCAAGGTACTTCAGAAAGCATTTACCATATTGCCCTCATTTCTAAAGTGGGAGTAATGACCACAGCTAATATTGTACTGAATTTGAAGGCTTTCCATATAAGAACTGGAGCAGGACAAGGATGCCCACTTTTGCCACTTTTATTCAACATAACACTGGAAGTCCTGGCCAGAGCAACTAGGCAAGAGAAAGAAATAAAGGGTATCCATACTGGCAAGAAAGAAGCCTTATTAGCTTTGTTTGTGGATGACATGACCTTGTACCCAGAAAAACCTAAAGACTCCATAAAAAAAACTGTTGGAACTGATAAACAAATTCAGTAAAGGTGCAGAATACAAAGTTAATATACAAAAGTCAGTAGCATTTATATACACTAACAGCAAATAATCTGTAAAAGAAGTGAAGAAAGCAATCTGATTACATTTACAATAGCTACAAAAATATAAAGTACCTAGGAATCAATCTAACCAAAGAAGTGAAAGATCTATATAAGGAAAGCTATAGAATTTGATGAAAGAAATAGAAGAGGACACAAAAAATTCGAAATATATTTCATGTTCATGGATTGGAAGAGTTAATATTGTTAAAAGAACAATACTACCCATGGAAATTTACAGATTTGATGCAGTCTCTATCAAATTCCAAGGCCTGCTTCAGAGAAATAGAAAAAAATTCTAAAAATGTATATAGAATCACAAAAGACCTGAAATGGCCAAAGCAGTCCTGACCAAAAGGAACAAAGCTGCAGGCATCATACTACATACCTTCAAAATTTACGACAAAGCTATACTAATCATAACAGCATGATACTGGCATAAAACAGACGCATAGACCAATGGAACAGAATAGAGTACCCAGGTATAAATCTGTACATTTACAACCAAGTCATCTTGGACAAAGTTGCCAAGAACCTACAATGGGGAAAGGAAATTTTTTCAATAAATGGTGCTGGAAAAACTGGATAAATATATGTGGAAGGGTGAAACTAGATCCCTGTATCTCACCAGACACAAAAATAAAATCAAAATGGATTAAAGACTTAAACTGAAAGCCTGAAACTATGAAACGACTAGACAAAAATGTTGGGGAAACTTTTCAGAACATTGGTCTGGGCAGAGTTTTTTGTGCAAAACCTCAAAATCATAGGCAACCACAGCAAAAATAGACAAATGGGATCACATCAAGCTAAAAACCTTCTGCATAGCAAAGGAAACAATCAACAGAGTGAGGAGACAATCCACGGAATGAAAGAAAATATTTGCAAAGTATCCATTTGACAAGAGATTAATAAGCAGAATGTGTAAGGAGCTCAAACAACTCAACAGCAAAGGACCCAAATAATTCAATTCATAAAATGGGCAAAATATCTGAATAGACATTTCTCAAAAGAAGACATAAAAATGACCAACAGGTATATGAAAAAATGTTCAACATCACTAATCATCAGAGAAATGCAAATCAAAACTACAATGGCATATCTCACCTCAGTTAAAATGGCCTGTATCAAAAAGACAGGCAATAACAGATGCTGTTGAGGGTGTGGAGAAAGGAGAATTCTTGCACACTGTTGGTAGGAAAGTAAACTAGTACAGCCGCTATGAGAAACAGTATGGAGGCTCTTCAAAAAATGAAAAATAGAGCAACCATAGAATTCAACAATTCCAGTGCTGGGTATATTTTCAAAAGAAAGAAAGTCAATATATTGAAGAGGTGTTTACACTCCCATGTTTATTGCAGCACTATTTACAATAGCCAAAATATGGAATCAACCTAAGTGCCATTCAACAGATGAATGGATAAAAGAAAATATGGTATATATATATGTACCATGAAATGTTATTCATACATGAAACAGAAAGAAATCCTCTCATTTGCAGCAAAATGAATGGAACTGGTGGCAATTATGTAAAGTGAAATAAGAAAAACACAAAAACACAAATACTGCATGTTCTCACTAATATGTGAGAGCTAAAAAAATGGATCTCATGAAGATAGAGAGTAAATTGGTGGTTACCAGAGGCTGGGAAAGGTAGCGGGGAGGCGATGAAGAGGAAAAAAAGAATTGAAACGTATTTAATATCACTGAACTGTACACTTAAAATGGTAAATTTTATATGTATATTTTTACCTGAATAACAAATAAAAAATAAAATGGGGTAATGAGGTGAGGGGTGGGGAGTGACTTGTTGAAAATTACAGAGCAGCTCAGTAGTCCGGCTCACACTAGGCCCTGGTGCTCCCACTCCCAGCCCACAGACTTTTATTTTGTGTCCTGAGGCCTCTCTCATTACATGAGTGCTTAAAATGTAGAGTAAGTGGACATCGTTTCCATAGCTATGCAAGAGTCTGAGTGATATTGGAGGAATCGAGTTGTACATATTAGTATTTCCAGATCTTCCACCTGGCATAAAATGCATCAGTTTATCTTTATACTTGTTCCTACTGATCAAAGCAAAGGAGAAATTTGGGTCTCTTATTATGCAGGAATATTTTTATGTCTGATGCTCTCTCATTTAGAAAGTAGAACACATGTGAATTCTACCAGAGGTACAAAGAGGAGCTGGTACCATTCCTTTGGAAACTATTCCAAACAATAGAGAAAGAGGGACTCCTCTCCACCTCATTTAATGAGGCCAGCATCATCCTGATACCAAAACCTGGAAGAAACACAAGAAAAGAAAATTTCAGGCCAATATCCCTGATGAACATTGATGTGAAAATCCTCAATAAAATACTGGCAAACCGAATCCAGCAGCACATCAAAAAGCTTATCCACCACGAACAAGTTGGCTTCATCCCTGGGATGTAAGGCTGGTTCAATTTACACAAATCAATAAATATAATCCATCACATAAACAGAACCAATGACAAAAACCACATTATTATCTCAATAGATGCAGAAAAGGCCTTTGATAAAATTCAACACCCCATTCATGCTAAAAGCTCTCAATAAACTAGATAATTGATGGAACGTATCTCAAAATTATAAGAGCTATTTATGACAAACCCACAGCCAATATCATACTGAATGGGCAAAAACTGGAAGCATTCCCTTTGAAAACCAGCAAAAGACAAGGATGCCCCCTCACACCACTCCTATTCAACATGGTATTGGAAGTTTTGGCCAGGACAATCAGGCAAGAGAAAGAAATAAAGGGTATTCAAATAGGAAAAGAGGAAGTCAAATTGTCTCTGTTTCCAGATGACATGATTGTATATTTAGAAAATCCCATATTCCCAGCCCAAAATCTCCTTAAGCTGATAAGCAACTTCAGCAAAATTAATGTGCAAAAATCACAAGCATTCCTATACACCAATAACAGACTTAAAGAGAGCCAAATCATGAGCAAACTCACATGCTACAATTCACAATTGCTACAAAGAGAATAAAATACCAAGGAATACAACTTGCAAGGGATGTGAAGGACCTCTTCAAGGAGAACTACAAACCACTGCTTAAGGAACTAAGAGAGGACACAAACAAATGGAAAAACATTTCATGCTCATGGATAGGAAGATCAATATCATGAAAATGGCCATACTGCCCAAAGTAATTTATAGATTCAATGCTATCCCCATCAAGCTACCATTGACTTTCTTCAGAGAATTAGAAAATGACTACGTTTTAAATTTCACATGGAACCAAAAATAAGCCCGTATAGCCAAAACAATCCTAAGCAAAAAGAGCAAACCTGGAGGCATCATGCTATCTGACTTGAAACTACACTACAAGGCTACAGTAACCAAAACACCATGGTACTGATACCAAAACAGATATGTAGACAAACGGAACAGAACAGAGGCCTCAGAAATAACACCACTCATCTACAACCATCTGATCTTTGACAAACCTGACAAAAACAAGCAATGTTGAAAGAGTTCCCTATTTAACCAATGGTGTTGTGAAAACTGGCTAGCCATATGCAGAAAACTGAAACTGGACCCCTTCCTTACACCTAATACAAAAATTAACTCAAGATACATTAAAGACTTAAACATAAGACCTAAAACCGTAAAAATCCTAGAAGAAAACCTAAGCAATACCATTCAGGCCATAGGCATGGGCAAAGACTTCATGACTAAAACACCAAAAGCAATGGCAACAAAAGCCAAAATTGACAAATGGGATCTAACTAAACTAAAGAGCTTCTGTACAGCAAAAGAAATTATTATCAGAGTGAACAGGCAAACAGGCCACCTACAGAATGGAAGATTTTTGCAATCTGTCCACCTGACAAAGGTCTAATATCCATAATCTACAAGGAACTTAAACAAATTTACAAGAAAAAAACAACCCCATCAAAAAGTGGGCAAAGGATATGAACAGACACTTCTCAAAAGAAGACATTTATGCTGCCAAGAAACATATGAAAAAAAGCTCATCATCACTAGTCATTAAAGAAATGCAAATCAAAACCACAATGAGATATCATCTCATGCCAGTTAGAATGGTGATCATTAAAAAGTCAGGAAAAAACAGAATGTGGAGAATTAGAAACACTTTTACACTGTTGGTGGGAGCATAAATTAGTTCAACTATTATGGAAGACAGTGTGGTGATTCCTCAGGGATCTAGAACCAGAAATACCATTTGAAGCCGCAATCCCATTATTGGGTATATACTCAAAGGATTATAAATCATTCTACTATAAAGACACATGCACACATATGTTTACTGCAGCACTGTTCACAATAGCAAAACTTGGAACCAACCCAAATGTCCGTCAATGATATAGTGGATAAAGAAAATGTGTCACATATATACCATGGAATACTATGCAGCCATAGAAAAGGATGAGTTCATGTCTTTGCAGGGACATGGATTAAGTCGGAAATCATCATTCTTAGCAAACCAACGAGGAACAGAAAACCAAACACCGCATGTTCTCACTCATAAGTGGGAGTTGAACAATGAGAACACATGGACACAGGGAAAGGAACATCACACACCAAGGCCTGTTGGGGGTTGGGGGGCTAGGGAAGGGATAGCATTAGGAGAAATACTGAATGTAGATGATGGGTTGATGGGTGCAGTAAACCATCATGGCACATGTATACCTGTGTAGCAAGCCTGCACATTCTGCACATGTATCTCAGAACTTAAAGTATAATAATCATAATAATAAAGAAATAAAAAGTAGAACATGTTTCAGCTATTGCCACTTTTAGAGGCTCCTGAGGGGAGAGAGAGTTCTTGTATTTTTTTTATTACCCTCATTCTCACTTTTCTTCTATGGCTCCATCCTAAAAATGTCAATATGGGACACATGTTTGTGGCTGTTATAAACACATTCTTTTATCTGATTAAACATCTAGCATGGGAAGAATAACTGTATGTGTAAATGTGTATGCCTTGGTCTGAAATATATCAAGAGTCTAAATATATAAAATTACATCACATTTTTAAGAAATGACTTTTATGTCTTGACAAAGTAGAGATTTGTAATGGCATGTATCTTAGGAAAATAAATGTCAATTAAAATTGCTTTATGTTTCAAATCATGTGTTGGGAGGATTGTTCTGTAACAGATAACTTATTCCACTGTCTATTGTGGAACCACTGAGAACTCTTTTTTTAAAATTCCTTTGAGGATTATCCTTTATAAACCACATTCATGTGGTATAATTTGAGGAGCACTGAGAATGGTAAGCATCATCAGGCTGACACCACCAGAGATCAGGACTTTGAAGGCACTTTGTATCAGAAAGCAGGTGAAAAATATGGCTTCAGTAAGAGATGTGGAACCACAGGCATTAAAACTGACAAGCCAAAATAGCCTAGTTTGATGACCCATTTTCTTTTAAAAAGTTATCCTTGTTCATGGACCAGAGGCAGGTAGTGTACTTTGATTTTTTGGCACCTATAGAGTTCACTAGAATTGTACATTGTAAGTTAACACTTAAGATCTGGGACAATAAAAGCACATTGAAAAATGCATGGATATTGTTTCATCTATAATGATAAAAAATGAGTTAATATGCTACTATTTATTGAACACCTACCAGTATGCCAGGCATTTCAAATTTCGTTTGCACGGTACCTTGTGAGGTAGATATCATTATGCCCAGTTCATAGCTGAGGAAACTAAAGTTTAGATAGGCTAACTAAATTGCCCATATTTCCATGGCCAGTAAATGTAAGAAGCTGGATTTGAATCCACATCTATCTAGACTCAGAAGCCTATATGGTTCACCACTTGTAAAATGGGATAACAATACCCACCTCAGGGATTTTTTTAAGGATTCAATAAGATTAAAAAATCCAAAAAGCACTTTGTAATGGCTAATAAAGCTTTGTAGAATGAAAGGCATTATCAGAAGTGGAAGACAATCTGCTACAGTGTCTCCCCATGGTTATCTACCCTTCAGATAAATCTGGATGTCCTGGAGTTTGCATCTTTGTCCTTGGCTTTCTGGTGAGAGTTTATGTCTTGGGCATAGATTCTGAGAAGTAGGTCACTGGTTCTACTTATTCAGTGATATTTTCAAGAGCGTGATTTCCTTGCCATGTAGCTGAGAAGAGCAAAGAGATCAGCGGTGTCTATGGACACAGACCTGTGGGACTCCCAGAATAATTTTAGACACAGTGAGAAATCCTGTGTCTAAAATCATGTAATGCTGTACCTTAATATGTATGTAATTTCCTCTCTTTTCTTGTTTGTCATAGAAACGAATCTGCTTCTCTGTATAAGGGACATCAGTCATTTCTTAATGCAAGACATCGCCTTCCTGTCTGGTAAGCACTTTCTTATATATAGTCCAGATAGATATATGACTTGATTAGCAGTTAGTTTGGTACCTATTATATAAATATCTCTCTCTCTGTCTCTCTCTACAGAGCTGTTATATATATTCATTTGAGAAGCACTATTTTAATAAACATTTATACATAGTGCACCTAGTTTCTAAACAAATGGACATTTAGAGAATAATTAGAAGTTTTAAACATTTTAGATATGTGAGTAAAACCGACCTTACCACTCTTGTACATTTGACTTTCAGATGAGTCTTCAAAAATCTATGATAGTTGAAAGTAGAATATGTCTCCTAGGTGGGTGCAGGCTGGGTGGGAGGGGAGCAGCTGAGGCAAATTCTTTGATTACTCCAATGTTTATTACAAATGCTGGCAAGTTGCACTCACTAAATAATCAGCATGCACTAAGTTTTTTTTTTAGGATTTCATTTATATATTATAAAGTTGATTTTTCTCATATATATATATATATATTTGTACGTAATTTTTAGTAATTGTGATAAAATATATTTAACATATAATTTATCATTTTAACCATTTTTAAGAGTACAGTTTGGCGGCATTAAGTGTGTTTACATTTTTGTGCCACCATTGCCACCACCATCTCCAGAACTTCAAACCTTGCAAAATTGAAACTCTATATCCATTGAACAATTACCCCCCATTTCATTCTTTCCTCTCTCTAGCCCCTGTCAACCACAATTTTACGTTCTGTCTCTATGAATTTGACTGTCCTAGGTACCTAATGTAAGTAAATCATATGGTATATGTCTTTTTTGACTGGCTTATTTCACTTAGCATAATGTCTTCAAGTTTCATCGATGTGTAGCATGTGTCAGAACTTCCTTCCTTTCTAAGGCTGAATAATATTCCATTTTATGTATATACCATATTTTGTTTATCTGTTCATCCATTGATAGATACTTTGGTTGCTTCTACCCTTTGTCTATTGTGAACAATGCCACTAAATAGCATTACACATTTTCAGAGATGTAACTATAGTAAACCATCCCACCCCTTTAGCTTTTGGTCAGACTTTAAGGAAAGTTTTGCTTAAAAACAAGCAAATTACTCTCAGGTATTAGAGTAATTTGAATTATGTCATTAAAGATTATATTTGTCATATTAAGCAGATAAAGAAAAACTTACCGGTATATATTAATACATTGCTTTTATAAAGACGAGTGCTTCTTAGGTGTCGAGAGTACAAAAAACTATCTTATTCCTTTTAAATAGTTTAATTAATTCTCCTAGAAATGGCACCTACATGCTCAGTTCACTAAACTAACTTTTACTTTATAAGCGATCCTAATTGGACACTTCAATCTGGCCTCTGCTTTTATTGTCATTATTTATTGTTTTTAAAGACAATGTCTTGCTCCTTTGCCCAGGCTCCAGTGCAATGGCACGATCATAGCTCAATGTAGCCATAAACTCCTTGGTTCAAGTGATCTTTCCACCTCAGCCTCCGAAGTTGCTGGAACTATAGGAGTGTGCCACCACACCTGGCTAATTTTTATATTTTTTATAGTAAAAGTGTTTTGCTATGTTGCCTTGGCTGGTCTTGAACTCCTGGCCTCAAGCGATCCTCCCATCTTGGCTTCCCAAAGTGCTTCGGCGTGAGCCACTGCACCCAACCTGGCCTCTGCTTTTAAATGATTATAATTACACTTATGATAAAGCTTAATTAAAAATGATTCTAATTAGTGGTAACTGTGAATTAGTGACGACTTAATTATGGCTTTATGTTTTATTTTATAAGTGGCATAAATGTGTGACAGTGTCAGTAAATTTAGCAGTGTGTTAGGTTTACTTTTAAGTTTTGGAGATTTTACTTAAGATTATCTATGTTTTCTAAACTGTGTTCTAAATAGAACCGTCCTCAGGGCTTGCCGCACTCATTCAGACCTCACTCTACACATTTCCTTCCTTAATTGCTTTTTGTATTTTTTTTTCCTTTTTTTTTTAAAGACGGGGTTTCACCATGTTGGTCAGGCTGGTCTTGAACTCCCGACCTCAGGTGATCCGCCCACATTGGCCTCCAAAGTGCTTGGATTACAGGTGTGAGCCACCACGCCCGGCCTTTGTATTTGTTTTTAAAATGCTTCTGCCTATAGCTTCTTTTGAAGAAAGGGTTCCCAATGGCAAAAAAAATAATAATAATTAAAACGTTCCAATTTGGAATATAAATAGCTCTTTTGTTCTCTTCTCACAAGTTTACTACTTAGGACAGTACTTGTAGGTGTTCAGTGTTAATAATAGCTTATAGATTAGTCAATGATAATTTACTCTTATAGGAGCCTTACTGCCGGTTTTTTTTTTTTTTTTTTTTTTGATAAGTATAATTTGCCTAAGTGCTAGATGGTTCTGTCCTTAACTAGAGTGACTAGCTTGTTTGGCAAGTATGTAGTTATTTTATATTTAAGATATTTATTACATTATATATTACGTATTATTTATATTACTAGTTCTATACCATACTCTACTTATAGAGGCCCTTTGATTAAAGATTCACTAAATCTCTTGGTTCAGAATTATACAGTTTCTCCTTTGAGTTTCTTAACAACTCTTGAGTGGATGTCATTTATTATCAGTGATTATTTTCACTCTACTCTTTAATTCTAGAATACCATACAGTGAAGATTAATAACCTTTTGATTTAGTACTTTGGACTAGTTTGATTAAAAAATTAATTTGGGAATGAGTTCTCTCAAATTACCTTTGGTAAATATTGAGGCAAATAATTTATCTGATCTTTTTCCATGTGTACTAGAGAAGAAAGTGTATTCTGCTTCTGTTGGATGGAGTTTTCTAGAAATGTCAATTAGGTCATGTTGGTTGAGACTGTCGTTCAGGTACACAATATCCTTGCAAATTCTTTGTCTACTTGTTCTATCAATTATTGAGAGATGGGTAGTGAAATTTCTGACTAAAATTGTGAATTTGTCTATTTCTCCCTGTAGCTCTATCAATTTTTGCTTTGCGTATTTTGAAGTTCTGTTATTAGGCGCATAAGCATTTAAAATTATGTCCCATTGATGAATTGACCACTTTATCATGATCAAATGATCATTTTAATATCTAGTAATATTTTTTACTCTGAAATCTACTTTGTCAAATATTAGACAGCTTTGTTTTGTTTAGTATTGTCATAGTATATCTTTTTCTATCCTTTGCTTTGGATACATTTGAACGTTTATATTTATAACATGTGTTTTTGTGGGCAGCATATAATTTGGTCTTTCTTTTTTATTCAGTTTGATGATCTTTGACTTTTAATTACAGTGTCTAGGTCATTGACATTTTATGTGATTATTCATATGGATGGATTTAAATCTACCATCTTACTATCTTATAATAAGGAAAATACAAATGTAAGATGGTAGATTTTTCCATTTGTCCCATGTGTTCTTTGTTTTCTTTCATTTCTGTCTTCTTTTGGACTGAATATTGTTATGATTCCATTTTATATCCTTTTCTTTTTCTTTTTTTTTTGAGGGGGGGAATGGGGTCTTGCTCTGTTGCCCAGTCTGGAGTGCAGTGGTGTGATCTCAGCTCACTGCAGCCTCCACCTCCCAGGTTCAAGCGATTTTCCTGCCTCAGTTGCCTGAGTAGCTTGGGATTACAGGTATGCACCACCACGTCCAGCTAATTTTTGATTTTTGGTAGAGACAGGATTTCCACATGTTGGCCAGGCTGGTCCTGAACTCCTAACCTCAAGTGATCCTCTCACCTTGGCCTTTCGAAGTGCTGGGATTACAGGCATAAGCCACTGTGCCTGGCCTATATCCTTTTCTACTGTCATATTTTTATTGCAGATTAAATTAAAAATATTTGTACATCTTTATTCACTTAAATTCAGCCAAATAAAAATTACAGCTAAACTCAAAAAGTTTCTATTAGTGAGCTAAATTCAAAGGCCAGCTTGCAACTTTTCTCCTAAAATAATTCTTCAAATTCTATTTAGCACTTTGTTGAGCATTCATGCTCTACGTAGGTGCTAGGCTGGTTGCAGATGTGGACCTTAAACACATGTAAGGCTCATCTCTGCACTTAGGTGGCTTTCATTTTCAGTATTTTTCATCCTCCAGGCTGCATAGAGGGCTACTGGGATGGATAGAGAAACAGGTGGAGAGACCAGAATGAAAGCCCAGAGCCAGTGCAATCATTCCCCCACCAAGAATCCCTATGACAGTTACCACTATTCCTAGTTCCTATGGAAATGAGCTTAGGGCAGCCTCACCTATAAACCCTGGGATCCATGCTTACCGGGGGTCAAGGTCACCCACTTGGTCAAGATACTGCTGGATACAACTGCTCCAGGTTAATGGCTGCATGGGCCTGTGGGGAGCTTCCACAATCCTACGCTTCTGCCTGGACACCGACCCAGGCTGAACCCAGGTTAACATTGAATGTTAACCCACAGGGAATTTGTCATGTTTCTTTGCATTAATAAAATTCCTATATCATTCCTGTCGTTATTGCTTTGGTTGTTTCTTCCATAAACACATTAAACCATCACCTATTTCCTATAGTGTGCTCTGTATCTTTTCCTGCTCACTATGACACTAAGAGATTGATTATATCAAGTTTTCCACTTGCTGTCAAGCCGTCAGTCACTCATTTTGAATTTAGGCTCATTGGTATAGAAAGCAGTTATTTCCGAACCTCTTGGTTGTCCAGTTTGGGGAATCAGCTATTTTCAACTATATTTATTATATGTATTTTATGACATTTTCTTCTGACTATATTCATTCATTTTACTCTCTTTCTTTTTCCTTTTTTATTGAGAAACTACTCTGCCACTTTTTAAAGTGTCAGGAACTTGGAGCCATTTTGGTTTGTGTGGAGATCATAATCCTTATAACATTGTGTTGCTGCAAAACAGTATTCATATCTAAAATCCTCTTCCTTGCCTCATTGTTATATACTTTTTAAATTCAGTGGATTTTTTTCTATTATTATAGGTGGCCGGGGAAAGGACAATGCTTGGATTATTACATTTCCAGAAAACTGTAATTTTAGATGTATACCGGAGGAAGTAATAGCAAAAGTGCTTACTTACCTGACATCTATTGCAAGGTATTATATTTCGTTACAATTTTTCAATTCACTTTATATCACATATCCATCTGGATGTCATAACAGGAAAATGGCTTGATATAGCTATTATTATTTTTGTGAATAATCAGCTAACTTCAAAGTAGATAAGAAGTACAACTTAGAAGGAGAAGCTGGCAGCTACCTAAATTGTTACAAAAATTATACTGATGGTCTATGAAAATAAAATTGGGGATCTAGGAGTACTTGTTCCTATGAAACATAAATACTTTAATTTGCTTAAAAGGAAATATTACCAGCCAAGAGCGAGGACAGCCATTTTTCCTTCCTTCTGAATATAACACAAGAAGACCAAATCTTAAGTATATTCAATAGTGATACTAGGAGATACTAGGAGGAATGTCTTGATAATAAAAATTGTTTGGAACTAGAATGCTTTAAAATGGAAAGTTTCGAAAGGTTTCTTAGAAATTTCATTTATGTTAAAGACAAAATTTTCAAAGGAAGCATTTTCTAGTTACTAACTCTGAAGAACAAGAGGACACAAATCTAGGATGATAAAATTCAGAGTCTCATGAACAAAAATCAAATCTGAAAGAATGAAACTTACAATGTACCTATTGAAGCTTGAAAGTGATCTTTTTAGGGCAAATAGAAGTTATATTTTCCATTAAGCTGCATTTCCTCAAGGAGCACACTAGAGTTAGAAAAATAGATTTAGCAGTGTTATTTTGAATGAGTGAATGGATCATTGACTCATGATGAATTGCATGGAAAGTTAAATCTGATAGCATGAAGGACAGTTATCTTTTAAGTTTTCCCACACCCAAGATTATATAGCATTTCAAATCAATTTTAGTGACCTATCTTCATTATTCTATTACTTTATTATTTAAAAGATTGACATCAATGCTGCAAGAGAAATTTTAAATAGTGAGTAAGGGAATATGCATTCAAATTAGTTTTCTAAGATGGTACTTTGCGATAGCTTTCCAAATCCAAATCCCTCTTCAGTGAAGACATCAAATGTAGATGAAATAGTCAGAAATTGAATGAAGACCTATATAACAAATTTGCATTATTATTAAGAAAAAGTTCTTATTTCCTCTTATCTTGCAGGCAAAATGGATCTGACTCCCGGTTTACCATTATTCTGGATCGAAGACTGGATACGTGGTCTTCTCTCAAAATCTCTCTCCAAAAAATCTCAGTAAGTATCTATGCAGTGCACAATAACTTTTAATTTTTGTTTTACATGATACTTTCTGTTTTGGGAGGTATAGATTACTTTGGTACTGATGGAGACAATAGGAATAGATGGGATGATGAGGAGGGAAAGCAGAAGGAGAGGTTGTAGCGGAGACTGAGATAAATAACTCTACCCAAAATAAAACCTAATAAGAATGAGTGGGTTGTTGGTGGTTCAAACAAGGCAAGTTTTTATGGAAACTTTTTTTTTTTAGTGGAAATAGCTGTGTTGCATATTCATTGTATGTGAAAAAATATGAAGAAGAAAGTTTAAAACAATAGTCAGTAATCTAACCACCCCAAAATAAGCAGTTTTTAACATTTTGGTGTACAACTTTCTAGACTTATTTTACCCTAGGATAGGGTAGGGAGATGAGTCTCATATAAAATGATGTATCTCCCCTACTGGTATCTAGTCCCCAGTTTTCCAAGACCCAGAGAAACATTTTCTGTAATTAAAACAATGAGAAATACAGTTCTGCCCATGACCAAGATGATCTATTTTTAGGCTTACAAGGATATCATGAAATTGACACTTTATTTTCATTAATGAGGAGGGAAATGAGGAACCCCCAGACTCCTTCTGAGCTGGCAAGATTGGGGCTCTCTGTGGAAGTGTCATGTGGCCAACTTCCTCTATTAGACCAGAGTAGCTGGGAATCAATATATTTTTTCCTTTGAGATTCCAACATTTCCAGCCATCTGAAATTCTTACTTTGTTCTCCTGAGTGATTGAGGAGGTCATGCTTACCACAAGAAGTTGATTTAGTTGCAAAGGCAAAACAAAAATCTAGGTTGTTGGATTTCCAAGCCAATGTTCTAGCACTCACAAGGTGCTAGAACACCTATGAGTTTAATACCCACCTATTCTGGGTATTAAAAGAATAATGTAAGATCATTATTCTTTTAATAAATGATGAGAAATAATCCATTCTGGGTATTAAAAGAATAATGATCTTATATTATTCTTTTAATACCCAGAATGGATTATTTCTCATTTTGGACAAATAAGCAAAAAGTGGTTTTCTGTTTATTTAACACAGGTGTTTAATCAATAGCAGTGGAGAGAAGAATTAACATCAGATACACCCAGATTAGTAAAATAAAATAGAAAAAACTTGACTTTGTACAGCATATTTGTGCTTTTTCAAAAGCATTCACATTTATTAAGTATTATTGATTCACTAACTGACAGAAGAGCAGAAGATCAAACACCACATTTCTCACTCATAGGCGGGTGTCGAACAATGAGAACACATGGACACAGGGAGGGGAGCACTACACACTGGGGTCAGTTGGGGGGAAATAGGGGAGGGACGGTGGGGGGTGGGAAGCTGGGGAGAGATAGCAGGGGGAGAAATGCCAGATGTAGGTGATGGGGAGGAAGGCAGCAAATCACACTGCCACGTGTGTTCCTATGCAACAATTTTGCATGTTCTTCACATGTACCCCAAAACCTAAAATGCAATAAAATAAATAAATGGGAGAAAAAAAAGTATTATTGATTCACTTCATTTCCTGATTAAGTACTGCAGGTAGGTATCACTATAATTGTCTTATAGATGATGAAATCACATTGATATGTGCACTTTGGAATGGTTATGTGATGAATCCAAGGTCAAATAGCCAAGTAACCAAAAGAGCCATAGCAATAATCGAAATGTCAAGAATTCTGGTTGGTAATGCTTGCTATCATTTTCCAACTAGCTTGCAAATAGACAAATTCAAAGTTATTTAGAAAAAGGTAAAATTTCTTTTGAGAGAGTAAATCTGTTCTCCATATATGATTGAGCTTTATCAGTGGGGCTAAATAAAGTAAAAGCTATTTCCCTTGCTCTGGTCTTTTAGGATTGGTCCCTGGGCATATTGAGTAGACCTTGGTTTATGCTAATAACGGCTTCTATTATACTAAATAGAGCACTTGTTGCTTTAAAACATTTTTTATCACCCAGGATTTTTCTTTTGGCCAACACTGCACCTGCCTGATTAAATTAATTTTCGTTGTGTGACTGGCACATGACATTAGTTTTTTTGGTAGAGTTTTATTTTTATTATTCAAAATAGATGGCTTGTAACAGAGGTTCCATTTTTCATTAAAGAGAAATATAAGATTAGATCATGATCCTGTCATTTTGAAGTCAACAGGTGGTAATTACTTGTTTACTGGGGAGTGATACTCCCCTTTCTGTATTCCCAGGGCTGCTTTCTCAGTGGAGAATTATGACCTATGCTCAGTAAAGAGCTTGGATCTCAGGGTCCCTTTATTTTCATAACTGCCAAATTGATCGTGCTGGGCAAGGGAGGGGTAGAGGTGTCAACCACATGTAACTGGCTATAGGTTGTTTTAGCTGTTTCTTTTTTAACATGTTAAATGTTTTTGCTTGTGGTATAGTTTCTCTACCCATACTCAAGAGCACATTAATTACTTCTCAACAATTAATAACTGTTGGTTAACTGGCCGGGCACAGTGGCTCACGCCTATACTCCCAGCACTTTGGGAGGCCTATCTGGGTGGATCATGAGGTCAGGAGTTCGAGACCAGCCTAGCCATAATGGTGAAATCTCATCTCTACTAAAAATACAAAAATTAGCTGGATGTGGTGGTGGGCACCTGTAATCCCAGCTACTCGGGAGGCTGAGGCAGGAGAATCACTTGCATCCAGGAAGCAGAGGTTGCAGTGAGCTGAGATCGTGCTACTGCACTCCAGCCTGGGTGACAGAGCAAGACTTCATCTCAAAAAACAAAACAACAGCAACAATAACAACAACAACAAACTGTTGGTTACTGTTTGAAATAAAGGTAAATATTGAATGCAAGCTCATTTCAAGTGAAAAAGTTGGCATTCGGAAAGGATTTCTAGTGAAGTCTATCATTGTGTAGCTAGGTATAATTGCCCGTGGTATATTATTTCAAACAAGTGTCTGTGAAATAGTCATACAATTCAATTTCAAGACCTTTATTTGTAGATTTCAAAATTAATAAAAGCATTTAGGTTATATTTCATAATTAATGAGAGGAAACTTTTTTAGTTATACATTTTGGGGAAAGGTTAATTTGGAAGAGAATCCTATCTATCTTAGAAAGTTTGCATATTCTATTCTTTCTGGATTAATATCAGCACAAAATTTTGCAAACTATATTCTTTCACAAGGGTTAAACCCAGAATATAATTTAATAACAGAGAAAACAAAATATAATTGAAATTTAAGTCATAGACTAGGGTAGGATGAGAGTAAAAAGCATGAGTTAATACTACCTTCACAAAGATTCTTAGCATTCCACCTTAAAAATCTAACTGCGGAGAGGAGAAAGCCAGTCCCATCAAGCCTGCTCCTAGGAAGAGAGCTGGTTTTTTTCCTTCCTTCTTCCACTCTTAGGACATGCCTGATCTTCTTGAGCAGTCCAGCACAAGCTAATCCACAAGGTTCAATCAGGCTAAGTAATTGGAGGAATGTGTCAACTCTGAATTACAACGAGCAGAAGGGAAGGATATGTCAGCTGACTAATCAGGGATAGTGGGTTTTTTTTTTTCTCTCCCCAGCGCTGCTGCCACTGTGCTAATGGAAGCAGCTACGGCAGCTTTGTTTGACAGGGATTTTTGCCTGCCGTTTTTAAATACTACCCAAGAAGCAGCTCATATTTCATCAATGTTGCATTGACAATTGGAAAAGAAGAGTGTAATTGTGTATAGGCGAAATGGCAGAAGCAAATCCCCCGAGAGGCAAGATGAGGTTCAGAAGGAATGCGGTAAGGGCTCTGTCTGCACTCCTGGAAAGCCTATTCCCAAGTTCAAGTGCTGGGATGCTGCAGCATGGTGCTATAGCACAAACTGCTGAGTGGGGTTTTTAAGAACAGATGGAGAGAATGGAGACTTATATTTGCGTGGATGGCATTGATGTGATTACTGTGATATTGACATAGGGTAATTTTCAGGCAAATGAGGGGTTAGAATATAATTTCAAAATCTAAATGTCATCAAGTTTATGGATGAGAACCTTAGTCATGTTATTTGTTTAAGACTGTATGAACAATTTTGAATCATTTGACAACATAGCTTTAAATCATGACTTAAAATACTATCTAACAAAAGGATTCATCCTTTCCTTCACCATGATCAAGAAGCGTATGTTGCCAGGGATGGGTCTGGAGGTGATTCTATCATCACTTAAAATGTAGCCTTTCCTGGGTGTTACTGTACAAGTGATAAAATCTGTAATGATTTGAAATCGTTATGGTTTCAATTCTTTCCCAAACTTAAACTTCACAGGTTCAAAATTGTTGCCTACTGACAACTTTTTTTTTTAAAGAATAAAACAGTAACTCACTTTTCATTATAGTCTAGAATTTGGAAATCTCTTCTTTCAGTTACATTTCAAGCACTCTTTCTTTTACCTAAATTTTCTCTTCATTTATTAATTAGTAAATTTCCAGCAAATTTCTAATATGATCTTTAGATGTATTTTGGAGAAATGTTGAAATAACACTAACTAATTTAATTAAAAAACCAATCATCAAAAAGGCTTTAAATGCCACTCTTTTTCTTTCAAAGCTTAATATAATGTTATTGATATTATGGTTTAAAATATAAATTTGCTCACTAGAAATATCGAGATCACACACACACACACACACACACACACACACACAAATAAGAAGGTAAAAATTGACCATCAGAAAAAAATGACATTTTGAATTAAAATTAAGATAAGGAAAGTAAGACTTTTATTATTGTTGAATGACAGTGAACATTAATAGGTGAGTAAATGATTTATTTTCTAATAAAGCTCTTAGCACAGACTGCTATTTTACAAATTATAGTTGGTTTTACTTTGACAAAATTATATCTTTGGCCCTATACATGTTTTTATATTATAAGAATGTAGGGCCAGACTTTTAACAGACAATTTATGGTACACAAGAAATATTTGTGTTTGTGCTTTGGAGTATTGTAAGCAACTGATATTAACACTTTTGTTATCAAAGGTAACTTAAGCTTTCAGAAAGTTCCTAATTTCATATATATATACTCAGTGCTGAACTTAGTTTCAGGTCTATACACATACATTAATATACACACAAATAAATACAGCACAGGGGTACTCATTGAATAGACATATCTAGCACTGTGATATATACAACATAAGTTACAAAGGTAAATATGGAATGGCTACTGGGCTGAAGAAACTCTCAATCTAGTGGAAGGGGCAAGACATGTTCATAAATAACTGTTTTGAAAAGAAATTCTGGCTGGTAGAGAAGGCCTCATTCAGGGGATGGTACATGTTTGGTGTTTAGTAAGAGCATATGTTGCTGTTACCTTTCCTTGATTCTTTCCTGTGTTTTTTTTTTTTTTTCCCTCATAAATGAATTAAGTGACCCCTTGGAACAGATATTATGAGTGGGATTAATTGGATTAATTCTGAAGCCTAGAACTGTAGTAGAAGACACATATGTTTTGCTTGTATGGATAGGACTTGACAAGAGTAAAGAATTTGAACCTCAGGTAATGAAAAAATGGTTTCACCTTGAAGCGTCTCTGGATTTGGGTTGATCTTGGAGGCTATGATAGGTGGCATCTAAAAGGATGGTCCAGTGCCATTTGAAGTCCAAAAAAAAAAAAAAAATGACTGAACTAGTTACTTGGTAGATATTTCAATGACTGTAGCTGAGTGAGAGAGAGGGGAGGAGAATAGATAGATAGATATGTGACAAACAGGGCAAACCATGAGGAAGGAATATTGCTTTGGGCTGTCCTGCCCCTGAGGTCACTCGACATGTTGCTTGGCAACTCATACTATCTGTATTCTTTAAGGTGGGAATATGGGGAAATAGTGTGGAAATGGCTCATACTGTTGCAACCTATTTTCTATAGCTTGAGGTAATGAGATATTTTTCCCAGCATATTCTGCAGAGATGGTTCAGATCTTATCAAAGTCAAGTGCCTGTCAGCATCTCAACATTTGTCTGATATTAGATTATACTTTCCTTTTGGTGGACTGTATCCTCTAAATTGTTTCCAGCAACTTGTTTCAAATGTTGTTTGTCCCATTTTGGAAACGTCAAAGTCAAATTATCCCTGAATGGCAAACAGTAAATCTGAATGTACATTCAGACTATGAAGTGTTAAGTGTCTAGAAAGTTTGCCCTTAGGATCCAGATAGGCCTTACTACCACTGCTTACTGACTGTGCCTCAGTGTCCTCCTCTGTGAAAAGGGAGTAATATCTAGTTTACTGCAATGTTATGAAGGCTAAATAAGATTATATATATATATATATATATATATATATATATATATATATGAAGTCTGACACATACATAATGGCTTTTAGTCAAGGGTCTCTCTTATTGTTACTCCCTTTCTTTACCCTAAAGATTAAAACAGAAAAGCTATAGGAACATAAATTATGTTTATAGTAAATAACCAAACTTTTATGTTTTATAAGGTACTTTCAACATTCTAGAAGTAATAACTAGAATAACTGAAAAGTGTGTATAGTGTGATGAATTGCCTCCCTTAGATAGCACACACAAGAGTATTAAACAAGGTTAATTTCTAGACTTTGGCAGTGAAATGATGGATTTGGTTTATGCCTGCTCTTGTTGTTATTGTTGTTGTTACTGCTGTTAGATCATACAACTAAGCAATCTGGAAGTACGAGTGAGTAAAAGGGAGTAAATCTGTTCTCTGGGAGGGAAAGATGTGAGGGAGCTTATTTTGTGCTTGTTACCTTGAAGAGCCAGTAAGAGCTACTGCTGAGGGCTAGGGTGGGACCACGTACAGTGATTGGACACATGGCTCTGAGTCCTATGTGATGGGCAGCTGGTTCACTTTTACTGAGATGTCTTTAAGCAGTCACATGCTGGCACTCCAGAAAAATCCCTGCAAGAAGCTAAAACCAATGCTGTTTCCTCTCTCAGGCAAATATTTTTAAAAGCAAAAACACAATGAAATAAAACAAGACTAACGTTTGCCCAAATCCCTTTGCTTTTTTGACAATTTCTCAAAAATGATTTATGCTTTCAAAATCTCAGGTTTGATTTTAGAGAAAAAGAAAACGTGCTTTTTCATGTTTATATAACCATACAGATTAGAGGTTCTTAAAGCAGTATACCCAAGAATTTAGAAATATATCATTCCCAAACCAAAATGGGAAAGTTCACTGGTCTTGAGCTGTATTTGCTGTGATATGTGCATCTTATACCCTATGCTATTTGATTGTTCATTTAAATACTAGCTTTAAAATGGATTATCTTGAAACTTTTAGTTATTACAAATATTAGTATATAGAGAAAAAGTACTCTCTATATATACCTATACATATATCCACATAGATACATACAAACTAATCTTAAATTTATATGGCTTGTCAGGTTAAAATTACTTGAGCGTGTTCTGTCCCCTGTAGATTCTCACAGCCAGCAATCACAGACAAGGATGTGTCCATATTATTGATATTGGTCGATGTTCAGATCTATGAAGCTTTTGGTTCAGCGGTTGCAAATTGTCAGTGCACAGATATGTTTTGTTTAGACTATACAGCATTTTAACAAACTTTTAATTTGTTTTCCGTTTTTAAACATCTGGGCTTCACATGACAATCTGGGTTTCTGTCTTCTCTTGAAAAACCAAAGAGTTGGCAATGCTGGGCCCACCTTACCACATGACAGCATGTATCTGGAGCTGACTTATGAGTGTCCTCTGCTTTGAATGTTCTGCAGTTCACCACAGTCCCCACCACTTCCTGTTGCTCCTCATCATGTAGAAAGAGTGTGAATTGCTATTTTCCACCTAATTTAAGCTGTTCATTAATTAAGCCTACTTCATATTTATATAATCTCCCTAACACATGGTAGGCATTCAAGTTTGTCACCTTTGCTTCAGGTCTCAGGTTTAGATTCTCAACCCACTTGATCCTTGTATTATTTCCACTATAACTTCTCCAAATTCCTCTTGTTGATTGAGTCTAGTTCTACAGGCAGGTGAACCAGGGTTTTACCTCTGCAACTTAGGAGCTAGAAGATCTTGAAAAATTGCCTGACCTCACAAAAACTCAATGTATCAGTTCCCTATTGCTGCTGTAACAGATTACTACAACCGCAGTTACTTAAAACAATGAAAATGTATTGTTACAGTTCTGGAGGTCAGAAGTCCAAGATTACCCCATTGGGCTAAAAATCAAGGGTCAGCAGAGCTGTGTTCCTTCCGCAGACTCTAGAGGAGAATCTGTTTCTTTGACTTCTCTAGCTTACGGATTGTCCACAGTCCTTGGTTTATATCCCTGCATCACTTTGACCTCTGCCATCACATCTTCTCTGGCTCTCCTGCCTCCCTCTTTTCCTAATGATTACATTGGTCCCACCATAATAATCCAGGATAATCTCCCCATATCGAGATCCTCAATCACATTTATAGTCTCTTTTACCATATAAGATAACATATTCATAAGTTCCAGCGATTGGGATGTAGACATCTTTGGGGATAACGGCACTCAGTTTCTCCAGTTGTGAAATGAGGACAAAAATAGAACCTACTGCATGTAAATACTTAGCACAGTGTCATATTAGTGCCCCTTATGGGCATAATTCTAGTAGTATGCATTCAACAAATGACATTTCCACATTTCTACCCCGTCCAACTATCCAATCTCCTTTCCCTAAATTAAAGCTCTGAGAGGTCCTGAATATATATATATATATATATTTGGCTAAAGAGAAGCTATGAATAGTAGTCATAAATGTGAGGTGTGGATTCACTTTAAAAGTATGACAGTTTGGTAGGCACCTATTATGGTCTGGGTTAAGTGAATGGGGAGACGGGGATTAAAAGTTCAGGTATGTCTTATTCACATGTGGGCGTGAGGGATAAAACAATTGATCTGAACTGTTTGATTTAGTTTTCTAGAAAAATAACTGACAAACCAAATGCATTGAGTGCCACCTGATTGCTCCGATTGCTTAGTAGTTGTGTAGCTATTGCCTACAAGTTATTTAGTCTCCCAAATGGCTACTAAAGTTGAGAGTAACTTGGATTAAAAGAGTCCATGTGGTGGCTCACACCTGTAATCCCAGGACTTTGGGAGGCTGAGGGGGGTGGATCACGAGGTCAGGAGTTCAAGACCAGACAGGCCAACGTGGTGAAACCCTGTTTCTACCAAAAAATACAAAAATTAGCTGAGCATTGTGGCTTGTGCCTGTAATCCCAGCTAATTGGGAGGCTGAGGTAGGAGAATTGCTTGAACCAGAACCCGGGAGGTGGAGGTTGCAGTGAGTCGAGATCGTGCCACTGCACTCCAGCCTGGACCACAGACAGAGCGAGATCCCATCTCAAAAAAAAAAAAAAAAAAAAAAAAAGAGTCCTTGTGCTCTAGGAAGATATGCAAAAAAGATTCTAAAATTATGCAATAACAAAAAAATTTGTAAATGTAACTATGTAGTTTTTATTCTTTGATAATGCATTTTCTTTAAAAGCACAGTTTTTCTGGGCTTTTTGTGACAAGTGGATTATTAAATATTTTGAAGGAATTAAGGAATGAGAATGTATGCTGTATGGCTGTTGGGCCCCACAGGGTCATGGGGTATTCCTTATGCTGTGCTGAAGTGCAGGATCCAAGAAGTAAAGAGACAGGACATTGAAGAACTTGTGAAGAGCATCTGGACTCGAGGGGGCCACACCACCTATGAGCGGAGACAGGCGAGGCCCGAACGCTCAGAAGCGTCTGTATTTATTAGGTACAAGCAGGGGGAACAGTCATAAGTGAGGTCATCATCTATAGGCTTAGTGATAGGGCATACATAATCACGCGAGTCACAAGCAAGGGGTCCACCCCATGATGTCACCTGGGCAGAGAGGTGTGCCATGGACAGTAGGGGGCTGTTCCGTGCCCAGTAGTACAGGGTCGTGTACAGAAAAGGTGTCCACTCCCATTAGGTCACAGAGGCAATGAGGTGGGTTGTGTGCAACAGGTGTGCAATACTTATTATCTGGGGGCTGGAGACTTCAAAGGATTTCTAATAGAAAGATACCGGAAACCAATGCAGTGGGAGCTGATAGACTTGTACTCTTATCAAGATATTTACAGGAGGATGATTTGAGCTAGCACAGAAGCGAGAAAAGACTGACAGGGTGTACAGCCACTGTGACTGGTCACACCAGAGGGATTCTTCTCCCTTGGTTATTTGCGGGATCTCAGGCCTGAGGCCTACTTTCCACAGGAATTGGATGCAAGGTACTACAACTCCTTCATCAGGAGGAGAGGCTCTTGCTCCAAGCCTGCCATACAGCGTGTGCCCTTCCAGGCAGGGACGCTACCGTCTGGGTCTTTGGTTCTTGTCCTGGTCTGGCTGTTCTCCCATGTACTGCTTCTGTTCTGTGACTGCTCTAGGCATTCCTCCTACAATAAACTACTATATGGTTATATTGAAGGATTCTATAAATCGGCACTAAATATGTCAGTACAGCTCCAACTACAATACCTATATGATTATATAGAAAGATTATATGGAATTAAGTTGATTATATATATATATATGAGCTAAATATAGTAAGCAGTAGGTTATTATATAGAAAGATTATATGGGACTAAGTATGATTATATACATAAGCTAGATATAAGTAAGCAGTGAGTTATACTTCAGGTACTAATTGTGCCTGGGGTCTGCACAGTTCTCCTTCCTCCATGCCCATGGGGGCGCTACCCACATATGCTAAGATAATCAGAAGGTTTTGCTCAAGAATGAACTGATTAGAATATAGAATTATCTTTAGAAGCAATTTATATAGCTGTCATATGTAGCTATCAATGTTTGGGATAAACCACTTTATTAAATAGAGCAATGACAGGTTTAGTGAACATCCAACATAAAATCTGACTTATGAGCAACTGAATACCCTACCCCTACTTAAAATCACTTCCTTACTTGTCTTGCAGACAGTGATTTTCCTTCTCTCTCCTTTCTTTCTATTTTGTTCCCTGCTATGTGATTAGCCATCTCTGGACCTGGCTGCTGGTACAGCCTTGCTCTCCTAGGAATGGCAGAGTAGAGAGCAGGGACTTACCTCAGGCAGAGAGTTGCGGCATAGCCCTCTCTATTCCCATAGTATCCTCCCATACCCTCCTCCCCAACACATAATTTTGGAGATGGGTGAGTATCCCTGGCTTGAAGTCAGCCCCAGGTTCTTGTATCCAGAGAATTCTAGATACAAGAGAATATGAAATAAAGGAAAGTCAGAGAGAGAGAGATGAAACCAGATCAACCTAGAATCCATGAAATAATAAAAGTAATTTTTCTTTAAATGTTGGCAAAAGTAGGGTGCTTTCGATTTCATTTAAAAGTGAAAAAATAAACAGGTTCAAGGCAGGTGAGCATAATAATATAATGGGAATTTACTCAGGTGAAGAAAAAGGAAAGGCTCAACTCCCAAAGTGAAGGGGGTAAAAATAGAATCCGTGCTTTCCATTTAAAAATAGGCCCAAAGGGCCAGGCACGGTGGCTCACGCCTGTAATCCCAGCACTTTGGGAGGTAGAGGTCGGCGGATCACGAGATCAGGCAATCGAGAGCATCCTGGCTAACACAGTGAAACCTCATCTCTACTAAAAATATAAAAAGAAGAAAAACATTAGCTGGGCATGGTGGCATGTGCCTGTAATCCCAGCTACTTGGGAGACTGAGGCAGGAGAATTGCTTGAACCCAGGAGGCAGAGGTTGCAGTGAGCCGAGACTGCACCACTGCACTCCTGGGTGACAGAACGAGACTCCATCTCAAAACAAAACAAAATGAAACAAAACAAGGCCCAAAGTTCCCACAAGTCCCTGTCAGATTATCCCTTTAAACAAGCCTTTATCCATATCCCTAAAATATTCTACCCAAACCTGCTTGTCCTGAGGTTCAAGAATCTAAGGCAAAAATTTAAAACTATCTTATTAATATTTTAGATTTTTAAAAGTGCCTTTTCATGTCTTTTGCCCACTTTTTAATGGGGTTGTTTGTTTTTCTCTTGTAAATTTGTTTAAGTTCCTTAAATACTGCATATTCTCACTTATAAATGGGAGCTAAATGATAAGAACTCATGAACACAGAAGGAAACAACAGACACTGTGGTCTACTTGAGGGTGGAGGGTGGGAGGAGGGAGAGAAGCAGAAAAGATCATTATTGGGTACTGAGCTTAATACCTAGGTGAAGTAATAATATGTACAACAAACCCCATGACATGTGTTTATCTATGTAACCTTTGCATGTACCCCCAAACCTATAATAAAAATTTAAAAAATGATTTTATATTCATTTTTTCTTTTAATATTCCTGTAATAACTGGAAAATACCTGTGTGCGTGTGTATGTGTGTGTGTGTGTGTGTGTGTGTGTGTGTGTGTGTGTGTGTGTGTATTTGAAGCATAGTCTGAATCTGTTGCCCAGGCTGGAGTGCAGTGGCACAATCTCAGATCACTGCGACCTCCACCTCCTGGGTTCAAGTAATTCTCACACCTCAGCCTCCGCAGTAGTGGGGACCACAGGCGTGTGCCACCACACCCAGATAATTTTGTTGCATTTTTAGTAGACAGGTTTTAACCATGTTGGTCAGGCTGGCCTTGAACTTCTGGCCTCAAGTGATCCTCCCATTTCAGCCTCTCAAAGTGATGGGATTATTGGTGTGACCCACCGTGCCCAGCTGGAAAATACATACACTTAACATAAAATAAAATATACATTATGTAGATAATAAAAGGTAGGTTATACATTACCATTAGAACTCTCTGTCTGTTTCTCTGTCTCTCACTCTGTTTCTCTATACATGTTAACTTTATTCTTTTCAATGTTTCTCCAGCAGCAGGGCCCTTGGCAACCGGCTGCTATTAAATGGCATCCTCAAAGTTTCCTTCACTCTGTATTAGTTTGAAAATCCTAGGGCAGGACTTCTTTGGCCCTGCTTACATCATATGTTCCTGCTAATCTTTTTTCTTTTCCTTTTTTAAAGAGATGAGGTCTCTCTCTGTCACCCAGTCTGGAGTGCAGTAGTACCATCATGGCTCACTGCAGGCTCAACTTCCTGGGCTCAAGCGATCCTCCCTGCTCAGCCTCCTGAGTAACTGCAACCGTAGGCGTGTGCCACCATGACTAAGTAATTTTTAATTTTTTTGTAGAGATGGGGGTCTCACTATGTTGCCCAGGCTGTTCTGGAACTCCTGGCCTCAAGCAATCCTCCATCCTCGGCCTCTAACATTATTTGGATTACAGGCATGAACCACCATGTCTGGCCCTAATCATACATCTAATCACTACTAATCATTGTGTGTTGGAAAAGCAGGGCCATGTAGGAAAATAAGAGTTCTCATTTGGAACCAATGTGTAAAATAATAGGAGGGGGTATAGTTTCTCAGATGAAGGAAGAGAGTAACAGACATGGCCTGCTGAGGGAATTATGAGTTGGACAACCATCCCAATTTATGTATATTGATAATCATTGTTTATCGATTTAATTTTATGCTCTTTTAATTTACTGATTGTGCATATCACACTCATTTCTCTTTTATTTACTCTAGATCTCATTGCCACCTAACATTTTATGTTTTATCACCATCTCAAATTGAATTAAGAAAATCCCCAGTTTTGAGCATCATTTCCCAAAAAGTCTATGTCTTATACCCTGGTGAAAGTAACTTTTTTCTTTTATTTTAAAATATATTTTATTTTTTAGAGCAGTTTTAAATTCACAACAAAATTGAACAGGAAGTACAGAGAGTTCCCATAAACTCCTTGCCCCACAATATCTTATTAAATCTTATTTTATAGTTTTGTGTAATTACTAATATTATAACATGCCTGAAATATAATTGCAGTAGGAACATTTTTCATATATTTTTCTCTATTATGCTTTATCTGCCATCTTGAGGCTGATGACTCCTAATTCTGTACTCCTAGCCTAGGCTTCTTTCCCTTCTTACTTATACAAACAGCTGTCCGAAGGACATCATCTGGATGTCCTGCTGACCCTTCCAACCTAACATGTATATGAATGGGGATCAGAATCTTGTTTCCCTCCTTAAAACCTGTTTATTTTGTCTTTCCCTATCTCAGTGAAGGTTGTACCATTCAACCAATTAATCAAGCCCCCAATCTGGAGTTTGATCCTCCTAGTCCCTCCTTTCTCAGTGAGTACATCAGGTGGTTATGACTTGCTGATTGTACCTCCTAAATTCTACCCTTATACCTGCTACCGTTGCTTTAGTTCAGAAACTCATCATTCCTGGCTTGGATTACTGTACCAGCCTCCTAGCTCATCTGTCTGCTCCTACTCTTGATCAAATCCAGTTCTTCCCAAAGCCAAAGTGATCCTTCTAAAATGCGAATCTGACCATGTTGCCTGCTGCTCAAAACCTCTTAGAAACTCCCCTAACCTCCAGGAAAAAAAACCATGATCCCTTCTGATGTGGTTCTGGCCCATTTTCCCGACACCATCTCCCATTGTCCCCCAACAGCATTTAATCTAGCTCTCTTAACTAGGGCCTTTTCAGGAAGTGGGATAGTTTAGTGATTAAGAGCACAGACTTAGGGGCAAATCAAGGCTTTGCCAGCTGGGGTAAGGTATACTTAAACTTTCTGAGTCTCACTGTCGTTATTTGTAAAAGAGTAATCTAACTGCTTCATAGCATTATTATAAAGAGAATCTATGATAATATTGGCAAAATCCTTTGGACAGAGTAGGCGTTTAGTACATGGTGATTTATTATTAAAATTGGGCTATGCTACTCCATACTTCACTTATTTTGCAAGGTGCCCTCCTTTGCCTTTTGAATTCTTTAGTATAGCAATTATTTTTGACTGCCTACTATGTGCCAGTAAGTTCTAGAAGCTGGGGAAATATTGGTGAACTGGAATGGCGTTCTGATCAAATTAATTCCTTGCTATGCTTCGTTTTCGGCTTTTCTATGTCTTGGAGAGTTTGTACTACCATTTCCCCTTGTATATTATTCTAATTCCTTTGATTGCTTATCAACTTATCATGTTAAAGAGTTGCTGATTACTAATGGACTCTGCAGTTTAACTGTTGAGTAGAGATTGTATTTTGTTAATTTTTGAAACATTTAATGCCTAACAGAGCATGATAATCATTCATTTAAATACATGAAGTAGACACACAGAAGACGTTCAGTAAATATTTCTTAGATTAAAATAAAAATATAATTCCATAATAAAAGTGTTCTTTTATTGTTTAATGTAAATACACAGCCAAAACCCCTTTGGCTTTTAGGGTTATCCTAGGAACCTGCCACCTAATTCTGTTTGTTTTTATAGGAAAGAAGTGCCATTTGAGTTCAAATACTAACTTTAAAATAAAGATCTAGAGTCTATTTCTTTATGACGTGGGATCTACGTGTCTAGTGTGAGAAAATTCCATATCAGAAGTGTTGCAAGGATCTGACTTGAAGCCTTACATTATTTTTTCTTACTATTTCCATGTTTTTAGATTTTATCAATATCCATTTGTAAAGTGTTGGCCTTTTACTGGCTTTTATGAATCTAAAGTTTGTTTTTTTCAATTACGTATTTTCTGATATGTGTTCAGTTGAGTGTGTGTTGACAATTTTTTTTCTTTTTTTTGTTCTTTCTTTCTATAGGCTTCCTTCCCTGGGAACTTGCATTTGGTTTTGGTTTTACGTCCTACCAGCTTTCTTCAACGAACTTTCACAGACATTGGATTTCGGTTTAGTCAGGAGGATTTCATGCTTAAATTACCAGTAAGAGAACATTATTTAAATGTTTTGTTCCTCTAATTCTCATAAAGACTCGCACCATGCTGTTTATATTTTACATGTGCCCATGTAGCATTTAAAAGAAAATAATTTAAATTTGTCTTTTAAAAGTATACATTTGAAATGCCCAAAAGTCTTGCACTTGCCATTTAAAAAAGAAATAGATTATTCGACTTAAAACAATTACTTTTGCAAAAAAGTGTCATATATGTTATATATATGTGTATATATGTATGTATGCATGTGTGTATATGTATGTGTGTGTATGTGTATATAAGTGGGAAATTTTATTTTTAGTAAAATTGAATGTATGTTTTATGTATTTGAACTCCCATGAACTTACATCCTGAGCTAGTCCAGAGTACCATGACTTTAAAATATATTTTTATATGTTTTTAAGGTTAAGAATAGGGTGCTCATAAATTAGGATAATTTTGAAAAGGTCAGTCCCTCCTGCTAAATTATAACTTACTACATAAAGTCCTTTTCTTTGTTGTGAGCATAGCATTCTTTTAGAAGCTAGACCATTAACTGCAAACTTTTAGATGGAGGAAAATTAGGTGTTTTGGTTTCTGTGGAGAATGATTTCGTTTTACAGAAAATGTTTTGTAAAAAAAACTGTTATTATCTGAAGAAGATAGTGCATACATGTGTGGGGACATGTACAGGAGAGAACTGTTAAAACCATTTATCAGAGGTAACTTTCTAGTAAATGTTTGCTAAAGTTCATTTTACAGCTTAATGGAGGGATGGCATGAAGGGCAGTTAACAGTATCTTTCTTGCTTATTTATATAGGTTGTTATGCTGAGCTCAGTTAGTGATTTGCTGACATACATTGATGACAAGCAATTAACCCCTGAGTTAGGCGGCACCTTGCAGTACTGCCACAGTGAATGGATCATCTTCAGAAATGTATGTTGTCTTTGCCCTTACTGTAGAGCCTATAGTTCTTCATGTTAGCCTTTAAATCTACTTCTAGAAATTTTTCCTATTAAAAAAAAAATTTCTGGGGCCCTCACTTTTCAAATACGTATGAATTCAACATTTTGGTTTTCTTCCGTAGGATATATCTAGAAATAATGAGCAGTCACTGAGGATGGCAATTTAAGGAGAATACTAGGGAATAAGGAGATCATACTCTGCCCAAACCCTCCTGTGGCTATGTAGTAACTTGAAGAAATAAAGAATTATGGATTCAAATCCTGGCCCTGCTGATTTTTAGTTATATGACCTTGGACAATATACATAACCTCTCTGAATCTTAGTTTTCCTAACTGTAAAATGGGACTAATAATAACTTACCTCATAGGGATCTTAAAAAGACTCAATGGGATAGCAAATATAAAATGTTTTACATGGTGCCTAGCATATGGCAAACCATCAATAAATGCAAGTGGTATTATTAATCTCATTATCTTAGTGATGCTTCTAAGGCATTTAGATTTGTAACAAAGAGTACTTCTGTTTTAGAAATTTACAAATTTACAAATAGAAATTTACAAAAAACCCTGCAGCTCCCAAGTATGTCTGTGGTAAATAAGTATGTTGACTTCTAGTCTCAGAGATAGGGGAACCCTTAGAAAGAGATTAATAATATACCATTAAATTAGGATTCCATTTTTCTCATACTTGTTCTTCACTCAGCATTTCATTCATTAATTCATTTAACAATGCATTCATTCAACAATTCATTCGCGTGAAGATGTATTGCCAAAATTAGCAATGCCTAGCCTTTAATAACTTGTAATGCTATAAATAAACAAGCAAATATTTTGAGATACATGGTAAACAGATTGACATATGGTCTCTACATTTTGCCCTTCTTTCTCAGAGTAATTGGTTTTAAAAACAAAATAAACAACAAAACCTTACTTACCATTTTATGGCAACAAAGGCTTTGGGACTACCATTCCAAATCTTCTATAGTACCTGAAATGAATTGTTGTGAGGAGTTTTTCTCCCATTTTCTTCAATCATCACCTTGTTTGGAATGCTAATGCTTAATCACAAATGATAATAAACAAATATAAAGTGATTTTACTGTTCTCATCTCTCTTCAGAAGTAAAGTTATTATCAAGCAATTTTGTCAATGGCAGAGTTTATAGAATAAGGAAAACACTATAATTTTCAAGAAAATAAAACAAATTACTCAATACATGGCATTTTTAATAAATAGTTTTCATCAGTGTCCAAGTAATAAGTAAAGAAATTTGGATAAAAGATATTCAGGAAGACTCTTAACCTTCCTCCAGTTTCGTAGAGGCTTAGATGAAGAGGTACAGTTGATTGACAAGAGCAATGCCATATTTCTCTAGAGGAGAAGAGTTCATAGTATATGTGTTTGCTGTTATACCCCCAATAAAAACAAATACAATTACCGATCCAGTTTTTGATATGCTTACAGAGTTACCATAGAATTAAAATAATCACTGGCTCTTTGCAGGCTATAGAAAATTTTGCCCTCACAGTGAAAGAAATGGCTCAGATGTTACAGTCCTTTGGAACTGAACTGGCTGAGACAGAACTACCAGATGATATTCCCTCAATAGAAGAAATTCTGGCAATTCGTGCTGAAAGGTATCATCTGTTGAAGGTATGTCTGAAAGAGTTGACAAATGAAAGATTTCCTTGGTCTTTCTTTTTCCAGAGAGGTGTTAATTATGTACATTTTACCCTGACTGTTGCAAAAGTGGCGATAAAAGACATTTATATATTATATTTAAAAACTATAAAAAATAATACTTTATAAGAGAAGAATGTCCTTGGATATGTTAGATCTAAGTGTCCCCTTTGTAAATGGTACATTATCTTGAGAAGTTATTTAAAAATATCTTATAAATGCTCCAGAAAAAGAAATAGTTTTTTTGTTTTGTTTTGTTTTACTATGTACAGTCATGCACTGCATAATGTTGTTTTGATCAATGACGAACCACATATATGACAGTGATCCCATAAGATTATATCATATTTTTACTGTACCTTTTCTATGTTTAGATATGTTTAGATACACAAATGTATACCATTGTGTTACAACTGCATACAGTATATAGTACAGTAACCTGCTGGGCAGTTTTGTACCCTAGGAGCAATAGGCTCTACCCTGTAGCCTAGATGTGTAGTAGGCTATCCATCTAGGTTTGTGTAAATGCACTCTGTGATATTCACAAAATGCTGAAATCACCTAATAATGCATTTTTCATAACAAATCCCCAACATTAAGTGGTGCATGGCTATATTTTTAATTTTTGATGAGGAGTCAGGAGACAGAGTTTCTTGTCCAATCTTTGCTGTGAACTAGCATTGTGACCAAGGCTAACATTGTTCGATTGATTATAAGTTCTCTTCTCTGCAGAATACTAGGTCTTGATGTTTTCTACAGTAGACCAGGGGTTACAAATTGTTTGTGCTCTCCTACCCAGGCATTTGTGGAGTGTTGCTTTGTGAAGGACTCTGAAGCACAATTCAGATAATCAGCAAATATTTTTTGGATCCACTTCAGAAAGTTTAAGAATAGGCTGAACAACACTTGGCATTCATATAACTCATCTCTTTCATCTGATAATAGACATACTGTGTGCACTAGAAGATTCAAGCTATATAAAGAGATATATGTTTAAATTTAAAAGATAAACTGACTTTTTTTCCAACTTTCATTTTAGGTCCGGAGGGTTCATGTGGAGGTTTGTTACATAGATAAATTATGGGATGCTGAGGTTTGGTGTGTGAATGGTTTTGTCACCCAGGTAGTGAGCATAGTACCAGATAGGTAGTTTTTCAATACTCGCCCCCCTCCCACCCTCCTTCCTCTACTGGTCTCCACTGTCTATTGTTCTCATCTCTTATGTCCATGTGTACCTAATGTTTAGCTCCCACTGTGAGAACATGCAGTATTTGGTTTCCTGTTCCTGCATTAATTTGCTTAGGATAATGGCCTACAGCTGCATCCATGTTGCTAAAAAGGACATGATCTCATTCTTTTTTATGACTGAACAGTATTCCATGGTGTATGTGTACCACATTTTCTTTATACAGTCCACCACTGATGGGCACCTGGGTTGATTCCATGTCTTTGCTATTGTGAATAGTGCTGCAATGACATATGACATATGAGTGCATGTGTCTTTTGGTAGAACAATTTACTTTCCTTTGGATATAAACTCAGTAATGGGTTTGCTGGGCTGAATGTATTCTGTTTTAAGCTCTTTGAGAAATCTCCATGCTGTTTTCCACAGTGACTGAACTAATTTACATCCCCCAACAAGTATGTATCAGTGTTCTCTTTTTTCTGTAGCCTCGCCAGCAGCTGTTATTTTTTGTCTTTTTAATAATAGCTGTTCTGACTGGTATGAGGTGGTATCTCACAGTGGTTTGATTTTCAAGAAACTGACTTTTTGAATCACAATCTAAAAACAAAACTCTGTCCAAGGAAAGAAAGCTCTGTTCTTCATAAACTACACGTTGTTGTTCTTCATAAACTTGCTTACCTTTTCTGAGTTGCAGCTTCTGTATCTTTACAATGAGGATGATGATGATGATGCATCATACCTCGTAGGATTGTTGTTAAATGAAATGAGGCAAAGAAAGTGATGTATGTATAACAATGTTGGGTACACAGTTGGTACTTCATAAACGCTGGCTTTTATTGTTGATGTTATTACTCATGTTGGTCATGGTGTCATGGAATCTGTTCTCAGAATAAATGTACAGTCAAATCTTGTCTACAATTTCAAGGGACTCTTGGACCACCTGAAAGAAATCTTAAATCACTCTTAGATGTCTCGAAAAGGGCTATATTGTTAGATCACCCACTGAAGTTAAGATCTTCTGAATAGAGGCATATATGTGATGAATTCATTAAATCTAAATGTGAAGTAAAACAAGACTTAAAGCAGGGAGTGATTAGTGACAATTAAGATTAGTAAGGAAAGCATTTAACTGCATCTGAACATGCATTAAGTATTATTTACAATTATATGCTTTCTACTATGGTGGTTTTTATTGTGCTATTATTGCTTTATTTAAGCTAATTAAAAGTGTTAGCACAACAGTGCTGGGTGCAGTGGTACATATCTGTTGTCCCAGCTACTCGGGAGCCTGAGGCAGCAGGATCGCTTGAGCCCAGGAGTTTGGGTCCATCCTGGGCAGCATAGCAAGACCCCATCTCTAAAAAAGTAAATAAAAATAAATAAAAGTATTAGCAGAATGGAATGGACTGGATTGGAATTTTCTATCAGTTAGAGAAGGAGGCTATAAATAGACTACATGGTACTTCTTCCCATAATGATCTTATATTAATTGTAACATCCATCTGTGAGGCAGGGGCTTCTTGGATCCTCACAGCTTTCAGATTTTGTGGCACTGAGATTTTACAATTTTGTGAATTTTTAGAGAGCTATGAAAGCAAAGGCCATTTAGAATTACTGTTCCTATTCTTCATGCCATAGTTGTATGTTTCCTTCTCATCAGATCATTCAGTTTAGGTTACTAATTAGCTGATACTCCTGTTGTGTCTTTGGGCAGAATGATATTACAGCTGTAACCAAAGAAGGAAAAATTCTGCTAACAAATCTGGAAGTGCCTGACACCGAAGGAGCTGTCAGTTCAAGACTAGAATGTCATCAGCAAATCAGTGGTGACTGGCAAACTATTAATAAGTGAGTACTCTCTTTTTGGTTTAGAGTTACTTATTTTATATTTTTGAAAGGCAATTATACATTTTTGCTGCAATATGTTAAGCGTGAAAGTATTCCTGGGCCTCTGGAAATCTGAGAACTTATTTCTAGATTCTCTGACAGTGATGATTTTGCTTGTAGAAGAGATTCTGTGGACATTGGTAGTCTCTACAGGTAGAACCAAGTATCATAGGCTATGATTTTGTCTATATTTCTTAGTGTCCAGACCATGTTTATCTACATATTTACAAAACAGATAGTTGTTTTTAGGAATAATTTGAGTTTTCTTTGTTAAGGTTGCTGACTCAAGTACATGATATGGAAACAGCTTTTGATGGATTTTGGGAAAAACATCAATTAAAAATGGAGCAGTATCTGCAACTATGGAAGTTTGAGCAGGATTTTCAAGAGGTCAGTTAAAACATTTCTTTGTACACTTTTTTTCCATTATACCAAGGTTCTCACTTCTTAATCATCAGAAATCCTGTCTTGCAAGCTTCCCATTTATACCTACAAAGAGAAAAAAAAGGAGGCAAATATAAATAAACCTTGGCTTAGACTGAAGAAAACCTCTACTAAAATTTGGAGACTTCTACTTTTTCAGCTTGCTCATTTCCTATGAGAAAGTATCTAACTGCCAATATATATGAAAGGGACAAAGCTACTTTCTACTTTGAGGTTTGTTATTCAAATTTATCTTAGACCTAAAGGGTGTTCAAGGTTATGAGATAGCTTTCCAAGAAAATAATACCAACTTCCTTCTTGGTTTTTAAATCCCATCTACCTATGATGACCAAATTTAGTATGACCTTACAAGATTTTATTTCTGATCCAGGAGTTTATTTCTATGAAAAGCCTGAAAGATGAAATTAAATAAGTTTAACAAGTAATTAAAAGTATATTCCAATTGAACCCTCCTGGAAAATCCATCATATATGGTCAAGATGCATAGATTTAGTTTCTTTTCCTTTTTCAGTCATGTTCAACCTTCTCACAGTCTCTTTCATAGTGTATACTTCACCAGAGGATCCGGGGAAAACTCACTTATTCTCTCTTGCATGTGCCCAGCTTGTTTTCTGCCCATGAATGGCTTACTGTCTTTGTATTTCACTTGCTCATCAGAGTTAGGTTGGGGAGGAGCACTGTACTCTGGACATAGGGCTCAGTTACCACCAGCATTTTCTTTCCTTTGATTCAAACATCTTTTGAAACGTTCTCCATGAAACCTCCCCTAAAGAAAGAAAAGGAAAAGTTGCTCTTGGTCCTTGTAGGTATTTGTGTTTCTCCCTCCTCTCCAACTGAATATACAGAAAATAGCACTTTTCCTGAACATACTCATTATGATTATACTTACATATTAATTTGTATCGGTACCAAATTCTTGTCCTGTGGTTATGTTCTGTTTCCCCAAGTCATTAATTTCTGTCTTTAATCAATATTGTTGTCTGTCTTAGATTATAATCTCACTGATATGGTGTATCTCATAGTGACATGTCAACGGGTTGATATGTCCAGAAACATGACTTTTAAAAAAACACGTAGAAACATAAACTTACAGAAAAATTGCAAATATAAGAAAAATAGAAATACTCATATACTTTCTTCCCAGATTAACTTAATGATAATCTTTTACTCGATTTGCTTTATTATTTGTATTCCCTCATATATGTGTGTATATATATATATATATATTTTTTCTGATCTGATGCATATGTATTTTTCTGACCCATTTGAGTGTAAGTTGCATGCATGATAGTCCTTTCCCCCTAAATACTTCCATTTTTTTCTAATAGGGATATTCTGTTATATAACCATAGTACAGATATCAGATTCAGTATATTTAACAATGCAATACTTTTACATTACCTGCCATTGGTATTCAAATTTTGTTAGTCGACTGAGTCAAGTCTTTTATAGCATTTATTTTTCCTTCAGAACTGGATCCTAAATAGGGTCCAGTCTTGCATTGCCTTGTATCTTTAGTGTCCTTGAATCTAGAACATTTCCACAGCCTTCCTTTGTTTTTTATCTCTCTACATTTTGAAGAATGTAGGTTTTTTATTTTTTTATTTTTATTTTTTTTTAGATAGTTCTGTCTTCCAGGCTGGAGTATAGTGGCACAATCATAGCTACTGCAGCCTCAAATTCCTGGGTTTAAGCGATTCTCCCACCTCAGCCTCCCAAGTAGCTGGGACTACTGTTATGCACCACCATGCCTGGTTAATTTTTAAGTTTTTGTAGGGGTGGGGTCTCACTGTGTTGCCCAGGCTGGTCTCAAACTCCGAGGCTCAAACAATACTCCCTCCTCAGCCTCCCAAAGTGCTGGGATTTCAGGTATGAGCTATAAGGACTCATGCCCAGCCATAGTCCCTTTTTAAATAAAATTTTCTTCATTTGGAGTTTGTCTGACATCTTCTCATGATTCTACTTAGTATGTATGACCAGCTAGAATGCCCCATTAGTTAAGTGTCCTTCTTAGTGAATCACATCTGCAGGTGAATGACGCCTACTTCCCTCTTATTGTTGATATGGATTTTGATTGTCTATTCAGGATGTTGTTGAATTTCTCCATTGTAAAATTACTTTTATTCCCATTCCAATTAGTAGTAAACGTGTGGGGAGAAAATTTAAGGTTATGCAAATATCCTGCTTTTCATCAAAATTTCCCCATAGATTTAGCATCAACTGATGATGCTTGCCTGGACAAATCTTTGCTATGATGATTGCAAAATCATGATTTTTTTCAACCCCCATGTCCAGTCCACATTTATAAGTCCACACTAGGCATTCTACTGAAGCAAGACCCTTCGCTTCTCTCCATTTATTTCTTTATTTGATTCAAATATATTTACTTAGTGGTTTTAAAAATACTTTCAAGTTTTATTTTAGATTTAGGGGGTATACATGCATGTATGTTACATGGGTATATTGTGTGATGCTGAGGTTTGAGATGTGAATGATGCCATTACTTAGGTAATGAGAATAATACCCAATAGTTTTTAAGCCCTTACCTTCCTCCTTTTCCCTCTTTTAGCAGTGTCCAGCATTTATTCTTCCTATCTTAATGTCTATGTGTAACCAGTAATTAACTTCCATTTATAAGTGACAACATGTTGTGTTTCGTTTTCAGTTCCTGTGTTAGTTTGCTTAGGATAATGACCTCCAGCTGCATCATGTTGCTGCAAAATACATGATTTTTTTCTTTTTTGTGGCTGCATAGTATTCTGTGGAGTATTTGCACCACATTTTCTTTATCTAGTCCATCACTGATGGGCACCAAGGTTGATTCCAAGCCTCTGCTATTGTGAATAGTGCTGCAATGAACGTACAATTGCATTGTCTTTTTTTATAGAATGATTTATTTTCCTTTGGGTATATACTCAGTAATGGGATTGCTGGGTCAAATTGTAGTTCTATCTTAAGTTCTTTGAGAAATATTCAGGATGCTTTCCACAGTGGCTGAACTAGCTTACTTACTAACAGTGTATCCGTGTTCCCTTCTCTCCACAGCCTTACCAGCATCTGTTCCTTTTTGCCCTTTAATAGCCATTCTGACTGGTGTGAGATGGTATCTCAGTTGATTTGCATTTCTCTGTTTGAGCATTTTTTCATGTTTTTTTAAGTTCCTTACAGACTCTGGACATTAAAGTTTTGTCAGATGCATAGTTTGTGAATATTTTCTCCCATTTTGTAGGTTGTCTGTTTACTCTGTTGATAGTTTCTTTTGTTATGCAAAAGTTATTTAGTTTAATTAGGTCTCACGTATTAATTTTTGTATTTACTGAAATTGCTTTTGAGATTTTAGTAATAAGTTATTTACCAAGGCCCATGTCCAGAATGGTGTTTCCTAGGTTTTATCCCAAGATTCTTGTAGCTTGAGGTCTTGCATTTAAATCTTTAATCCATCCTTAGTTAATTGTTATATATGGTGAAAGGTAGGGTTCCCGTTTCACTCTTCTTTATATGACTAGTCAGCTATCTCAGCACCATTTATTGAATAGGGAGTCCTTTCCTCCTTGATTATTTTCCTTGATTTTGTAAAACATCAGTTGGCTGTAGGTGTGTAGCTTTATTTCTGGGTTCTGTATGCTGTTCCATTGGTCTATGTGTCTGTATTTGTACCAGGACTATGACGTTTTGGTATAGTTTGATGTCGGGTAATGTGTTATTTCTGCCTTTGATCTTTTTCCTTATGATTGCTTTCGCTATTTGAGCTATTTTGTAGTTCCATGTGAATTTTAGAATAGTTTTTCTAATTTGGTGAAAAAGAATGTTGGTAGTTTGATAGGAATAGCATTGAATCTGTAGATTGTTTTGGACAGTATGGCCATTTGTGTGATAGGAATTCTTCAAATCTATGAGCATGGAATGTTTTTTCCATTTGTTTTTGTCATCCATGATTTCTTTCAGCAGTGTTTTATAGGTCTCCTTATAGAGATTTTTCTCCTTCTTGGGCTACCTGTATTACTAGATATTTTATTCTTTTTGTGGCCATTGTAAATGATATTGCATTTGTGATTTGGCTTTCAGCTTGAACATTATTGGTGTATAGAAATGCTACTGATTTTTGTACATTGATTTTGTATCCTAAAACTTCCTTGAAGTTGTTTATCAATTCTAGGAGTCTTTTGGTAGAGTCTTTAGTATTTTCTAGTTATAGAATCATATCGTCAGCAAAGAGAGATGATTTGACTTCTTTTCTAATTCCTAGGGTTTTTTTAAATGGTTTATAATTTATTACTGTTCTTGACTATTTTGATGTTTCAAACTGCTGCTGTATCCTTGTGACATGCTCCAACATTTAAATAAATCACCTTCTTACTTTCTGGCATAAAAATATATCCCAAGTTCATCTGTACCTATTCTGCCTCAGCCATGGAATCAGTCATTTCCCTGAGGAGCCCTGGTTTCTTTTTCTGGGAAACAGTATTAAAGATCAAGATCTGGGTGGGAGCTGTGCTTATTACTTCTGGAGGGATTTTGCTTTTAGGATCATTCATCAGAGAGCTGGGGAATGATGACAAAAATAAACTTAGATGAAAATTCTCAGGTAAGGTTGTGTTTTAGATGTATATGTGTGTGTGTATAAATATATATATATAGGCACTCACACAAATGTATATATACCTATACATACCTCACATGTATACATTTATGCAAATATATTATATGTCCATATATATAAACCTCACATTTATACATTTATGCAAATACATGTCCTCATATATAAACCTACACATGTACATGGTGATCTTTTATATATCATGAGTACACATTGATATCTATGAAGTTAAATTTTAACAGATTATCGCTATTTCTGTGAATAACAAAATATTTTTTAATATCAGCAATTTCTCCATGTCAATTTTTTTGTTTAAAAGCATTTTGTATAAAACTTGATCATAAAGGGACAATTTTTATGTTTTAAAAGCTCTTTGTTTCCTACTTTTAGCTTGTGACTGAAGTTGAATTTCTGTTAAACCAACAAGCAGAACTGGCTGATGTAACAGGGACTATAGCTCAAGTAAAACAAAAAATAAAAAAATTGGAAAACTTAGATGAAAATTCTCAGGTAAGATTGTGTTTTAGATGTTTGCTTTATTTATACAGCATAATAGATATGCTTTGGTGGGACTAGGTAGTATAAACCCTTATTATGAATTTCTTTTTTTTATTTTTCCATAGGTTATTGGTGTATAGGTGGTGTTTGGTTACATGAGTAAGTTCTTTAGTGGTGATTTGTGAGATTTTGGTGCACCCATCACCCAAGAAGTATACACTGTACCCTATTTGTAGTCTTTTATTCCTCGCCCTCCTCCCATATTAACAACATTGTGTATTTTAGGCACAATTATATTTGTCTATATTCTGTTTTGTTCAATGTGGGCCATGGGTGACACTAAGGATGTGTCATGTAGCTGTAAAAGGAGGTCTCTGAGACAATAGCATGAACTATTTCAAGCCCACCAATAGCAGCAAGGACATAAATTGTTTCGGAGAAGCTAGAAAAATGTGTATTCAGAATAATATATGGTGCTTGGAAATGATGGAAACATATAAGGGCATAATTCCTTAAATGCCCACTTTATGATATATGAAGTTTAACCAAATAGAGACTCACATAGACAGATCTATTTATTTTTACTATCTGTGACCTTGAGTAAATTGATTTCTAATCTTCCGTGTCCTTGTCTATACGTTGGGGATAAAATGACCTACTTTGCAGGACAGTTGTGAATATTCATTTAGATGTATATAAAGCATCTGGCACACCACTGGGCTATGTAGTAAGTACTCAACCGAGGCAGTTTTTATTATTTCTGCTAGTCTTAAAGTTTGTACTAATGGCTTTAATACTTTAAAAACTCAAGCTTTTATGTGAGAGTAAGGCCATGCTTTTTATGTGAGAGCAAGGCCATGCTTTTTAGGATGAATTCTCAGCATACAAACAGATTTATGGGTGAACCATGAATATGTGAAAACAAATATTGAAGAAGCAACAGTTATGATAACTAGTTCTGAAATTATGCTTGTAGGTCTCTGTGATCATGGGACAGGTTGTATATCCCTATGGTGTAGTAGAAAGAGGAGGCAAACTGGTTTGGAAACTAAGGAGGACTTAATTTTTTTCTATGTAATAACTTTCCATTTCTAATTGTGGTAAAAATGCATAATATGAAATTTGCCATCTTAGTCATTTTTAAGGGTTAAGTTCAGTAGTGATAAGTAAATTCCCATTGTTGTACAATAGCTCCAGAACTTTTCTATCTTATAAAATTTAAAGTATATCTCCATTAGATAACAGCTCTCCATTTTAAACCTGGTTTTCCCACTAGGTAGAGAGGCCAGTCACTTCCTCATTCTGGGTTTCAGTTTTATTTATTTTATTTTGACAAACATTTCTTGAACTCCTACTATTATTGAGTCTCTACACTGGGGGGAGTGAGTAGTTGACAGAGTGGAGGCAAGGCCACTGAGGGTTATTTTTTGACACAGAAATCCTATGACTTCAGGTATGTTAAGTAGTCCAGGTACATGACAACTCTGATGAGATTTCTAAGGCCAAGATGATATGAAATACATTTGGCTGGTGTGTATAACTCATTTAATATAGGCTGTTCTCTTCTAAATCCACAAATATTAGAAGAAAAAAATCTCATTCACATTCTGAGTGTGATGTAAAATTTTTAGTTTCTATAACCAGAAATGCATGAGCTTCTAATGACATCACTGCTGCAGCTAATTATTGTGATCTTAAGGTTTTTTTTTTCTTTTTTTTTTGCAGCCTGAAGCAGCATACATCAAATTATATTTTTGGCATATAACTCGCTCAAGCAATTTGCTCCTTAACTATTTTCTTTTTTTCTCTATAGTAACAGAGATCATGTATTCATTATTGTCTTTCTTTGTTAAAATCAGGCACTATTAGCAAAAGCCCAGTTTGTGATATTACATGGACACAAGCTTGCAGCAAATCACCATTATGCACTTGATTTAATCTGCCAGAGGTGCAATGAGCTACGTTACCTTTCTGATATTTTGGTTAATGAGATCAAAGCAAAACGGATACAGCTCAGCAGGACCTTCAAAATACATAAACTACTACAGCAGGTAGTGTAATGGGAAATGATTCATTTCTGAAAAGGAATGAACATTTTTTTCCGGGTCCTGCTAGCCTGAAACACTTTACCCTTCTGCCTCATGGAATACCCTTTATCTTCTCAGAGTTTATATGGTCAGGGACTGGTGTAGTTTTGGAGTTAAATTTGTAAGAAGTCTGAAGGACTGAATTTGATTATGATTTTTTCATCCATCTGCCAATGAACTATTCATGGAAGATCCAATATAGTTCAAATTTTGCCCTTTGTTCTAAATATTGAAATTGTGGAGTAATGGCTTCCTTTCTATTTTGGGTACAACTCTGAAGCCTCCACTGGTGATGGTTTGTACTCGAAACATTTTTAAAAGCCTGAGGGGCATTTTGCTAAAACCTGAAACTCCTATCACATTTCATAGTACAGAAATAAAATATTAAACAGTGACTGGAAAATATTCCTCCATGGTTTGTGGGTTTGACCCTTTTCATGATTAGGCAATGAATTGACAGGTCACCATGTGGTTCTGGTGTTGGCAGTGGAATATAAAATAGGGGTACCACTTACAGACATTATATCTGAACATAAACATTTTAATCTTTACATCTCATTCTTTGGTAAGGAATCATTATCCTTGTCCTTGGCATTCATTAAGCATTTGTATTATACTTTATATTTTTCTAAGAATTTCATATTTTAGTTATTGATTTTGGGAAAATCACATGCAATTGAAGTGTTAGCATTGAGAAAATGGTCAGACTCCTGCTGCAGAATAAATTAATTGTTGTGAAATAAATGCAGTGTTTTCCAACCTTGGCTGCATATCAGCAATATCTGTGGAGCTCTCTAAAAGTCTAAATGCCCACCTTATGGCCCAGAGCTACTGAATCAGAATTTTGGGGGGCAGAACCTAGATATCTTTATTATTTTTTTAATAGCTCTGAATGCAATTGTGACTCACAGAAGCCAAGGGCTGAGAACCACTCATTTAATGGACAAATATGTTTTCTCTTTATTAATTCTTGTTTTTTTCTTCTTGATTTTCTCACCAGGCTCGTCAATGCTGTGATGAAGGGGAATGTCTTCTGGCTAATCAGGAAATAGATAAGTTTCAGTCCAAAGAAGATGCTCAGAAAGCTCTTCAAGACATTGAAAATTTTCTTGAAATGGCTCTACCCTTTATAAATTATGAACCTGAAACACTGCAGTATGAATTTGATGTAATATTATCCCCTGAACTTAAGGTAGAGTTTTTTTTTAATTTTCAAATAAACATTTGAATAAAATTACAATTGCAGTAGTGTGGGTAGGTTTACTACCTCACAGCTAACTTTATGTCAAATTGCACTTACATTGTCCTCTTAGGGGTGATAGTAGTGCCACTGTCAAGCATCAAAGAATTCAAAGGCATATGTTTGCTATATAATGAAGAATAATTTCCTTTTTGAGCTCCAACTCCATTATTTTAATACTCTTTTTATGTGCAAGGAGTTTTCACACATATTTTGTTGTGTATCACTGGAGAAAGGCCCAAAGCTCTTCTATAATAGAATGTTGGGGCCATGTCAAGAGTACTCTACCCCAAACATCTTTCCTTTGTGCTGCAGTACTATCAGTAGATGCTCTGTGGATGATGTGGCTTTCCTACTCAGTTTGAGAATCAAAGGATAAAGATAGGATTTGGGGAAGGAGGAGCAGGCAGAAGTTGATGTTAACAGGATGGAGAGCTATAGATGAGCTCAGTGCTGCCCCCTTGGAAATGACATGAAGGATTCTCCGTGTTGAAGATAAGACCATTTGTGATGCTATTTGCTGCTGAAATAAGTAGTTGACTCTAAGGTTGGAGCAGTATCTAGATCCATGCTTAGTGGAATATCCTAGAGGGTGCCGCAGGAAATCAGAAACATAGTCATGGCAATAGCCAAGTGATTCTCTGGAAGCAACCAAGCTTAACTCTAGCTGCCTCAAAGCATCTAGGAGAGGTAGGAAAGTTTATTATCCATTGGTGGCTCTGAAGAGCCTGTTGCAACATTGAGAACTATAACAAGAGTGTCCCTGCAGGGTAAATGTAACAAAGTATTTTACCAATGTTATTCATTTGATTGTTTTTATAACTTGGTGACTTTCTTATGCTAAACAAGAAAGAGCAATATGCTTTCTTTTCCAGCCATTATCCATTTCAGCCAATGAAGGGCAAATCACTCTATGCAGTGACCAATTTCATGAATGCTTCTTGGTAATTTTTTTCCTCAGGTTGAGGTTTTGGTTTCATATCCATGTGAACATAATACAAACTCTGTTTTCTTACTTTCCTAAATTTCTTGTAGTTATATTTTAAACTCTAATTTATTTTGACTATCTGAGCCTGAGAAATGTAGTAGGGTTTGTAATGACCTCATTTCAGAAAATATTTAATGTAATTCTTATGCAACCTGCAGGTTCAAATGAAGACTATACAACTCAAGCTTGAAAACATTCGAAGCATATTTGAGAATCAGCAGGCTGGTTTCAGGAACCTGGCAGATAAGCATGTGAGGCCAGTTCAATTTGTGGTACCCACATCTGAAAATTTGATCAGATCTAGAGCACCATTTTTTTCATCGAAACATGGTAAAATATCTTACTTTGTCTATCTCTTTTTTTCTTGCTATTGTTTATGTTGTTACTCTTGATGTAAATACTGAGTTTGTTCTTCAATGCTGATAGATGAAAATTTAATTTTAGTACCTTTGGTCATATTTATATTGTGCAAAGCAAGATTCAAATTGAGGTTATTGTACAGTAGTAAAGCATAGTAGTAATATAGTACAGTACAAGGAATTGTGAACATCTCAGTACTGAGTACTCCAGCCTTGCAAATGACTATGATAATTTTACCAGCATTAAACTTACAATTTTTTTTCAGCAGGTGAAGGAAAATATATCAACTATATATATATGTGTGCATGGACACACACACACACACACACACACATACACAGACACATATTTACTGCTACTCTAGATAAGCTATGATTTGTTCCTTTTTTATTTGTATAAATTTAGGGAGTACAAGTAGATACAGTTTTGTTACATGGATATATTGCATAGTGGTGAAATATGACTTGGTTCTTACAAGTTTCTAGTAAATGAATGAGTTAGATAATCGAATGGATTCCCTTTTCTAAATAAATGCTGTTAAGTAGAATAATTTTCTTCGTAATTTACTGTTACAGAGTTCATTTTCTAGTTTTAATTTTCTAGTTTTATCCATGTAATATCTACTTTCTTTCTAAGTTGTATGGAAATAATAATTACCCTCATAATGTGTTGAACTACTCTGGATATAGATAGCTCAGGTGTTCCCTTGAGCTGCCTTCACGGCTTCTTAGAGGAGAGTAATTTGGTCTTTAGGGCCCTAAGAAAGTGGAATGGATGAAGATGGGAGTAAAGTCAGTCTATCTGATCTAAATGGAATCAGAAGCTTCATTAGTGTAGAGGAACCACTTTGGAATTCAGAGAAGGTTTGAGCCAAGGATAATGAGCATAAAAATAATAGGTTATATCTAGCATGGTTCAGATTTTAAAAAGGTGATGAAAGCAGGTAACTAGGCTAAGATTATGAAAGTTACATATTGAATACTTATGAAATATAGAAATATATTTAGAAATAAAACCCTAAGCAATGTCTTAAATGAATAATATTGACTATATCAAAGATATATCAAAGATACAGGGAATATTAAAAGTATTGGAAAAAAGAGTAAAGATAACAAAATAAAAAACAATAAGGGAATAAAACCCAATAGCTATGAGAATAAAAATGAGATACGTTGATATTCTTGAGCAGAAGACAGACCTCAGTTAGATTTCTGACTCCATGTACTGGCTGTATCTCCTTGAACAGTTCTTTTAGCTTCTTTAGCCTCAGTTTCCTTGCTTGGACAATAAGGACGATAATACCTACTGACTCCAATGGGTTATTGTAAAGATAGGGTGAAAAAAATTGAGGAGTATAAAAAAAACTTAATAAACTGGACTAGTCCTTTCCTCTGGTTAAACCTGCTTGCTTAATTGTCCTCTAAAATCTCAACTCCTCTGAAGAGGTTCTTGAAGTGGTGCATCTTGGGTTGAGGAATGGAGTTCTGAGAAGACTCTCACAGATCCATGCAAGTCCTTGGTCACTCACTAGCACATTTTGTTTTGTATTGTTTCATTATTTCTTTCTGATATTCTAATTTAATGGCGTGACAATTTCCTTCTGCAGTGGGAGCTGGAGACTCTTTCTTTCAAGCATGTAAACTTTTTTCAAAAGGTATACATCTTTATTATATTACTTTTGCCAATACATTTTCCTGAGTTTATGTACATGTGAAAAATCAGTTTGGCATCTAAAAACAGCAGCAGTTCATTCTGGCATTCTAACTGCAAGTAACTTTTTCCTGTTTTTCGTAATAACCATCCATTCTTCTCTTTGTATTATACTTACATTGGAAAATGACTGTATAAAATGTAGATTATGCTTCTAAACTCAAGGTTTTTCATGAAATGACCCCCCAAAAAGAATAAAGGAAAACAATTGGAGATGCTAAAATGAATCAGGCTTTCTTTTGTTTAAGATACTTCATGATCCAACTTTTTGTTAGTAGTAGCTTGGATTTGCTTCAGTTTGAGACTGCCTAATGTGCTTATAAGGATGAGGCAGCTTAATAAATAAATGGCATGGATGGATAAATGATTTTATCTATTATGCATCATTCTTTGTAAATTAAATCAAAACATTATTTTTGCTACAAACCTTGTTAATTTTACCTAATCACTCTGTGAGTGATAGGGATTGTTAACAATCCATTCCAAACAATTTCTTTAGACTTTTAATTGCTAAGCCACATATATAAAATTTGGCCACCTCAAAACATAAGTATTACTTTCTTATAAAAATGAATCAAACTTGTTTTTCTTTCTTTTTATTTTAGTTTTTTCTTTTTTTGTCAAATATAATTCTGCACCTACCACAGTACCTGGCACTTAGCAAGATGTAATAAATATTTGTAGAATTAACATTGAATATAGAGTGTAGTTATTGAGAATGTGAGACATTGACAGCGAGATATAAAATGTAAAATGTGACTTGAACTACTAAATCTGTATCTTTAGCCTACATCTTTCTTCTAAACTTTGGACCTCTGTTTATAATTTGCCTTTTTGAATTTCCCATAGGCAACTCAGACTCAACATACCTCAGATTAACTCTTTCCTGCAATCTTTCTACTCTTCATCTTGGTGAATGGCACTATGATTTCCCCAGTTACCCAAGCCTAGGGCTTTTGTTCTTCCTTCTCACTTACGCCCTACCTCTAATTGGTCAAAATTTCTATGTCCTGTGGATTTGTGCCTACTAAGTATCTCTCTCAAATCTGTCCACTTTTTTTTTCATCCCTACTGCTATCCTTACTGCCACTTTCCTGGTCTAAGCTAACATCATCTCTGGCCTTGACAACTGTGACAGTCTTTCTGTCTCTTCCACTTACCTACCCACTTTTTATTCCCTTTCCTAGGTGTCTTACCTTGTGGACATTGCACACACTGTTCTCTCCCTGGGACACTATTCCCTTTCCTCTCCCTTTCTCACATGTTAGCTTCTACTCCTCCATCAGATTTCCTGTCTCTAGGCCACTTCCTTCAGGTAAGCTTTTCCTCCCCACATCTCCTCCTTCCTTACACCCCTGTTTGCTTAGGTGTTCATGCTATGTGATAACAAGTACCCCTGAATTTCTTCTTGGCTTTAACAAATTGTCTGTTTTCTGTCTCTCTTGCTAAACTAAGCTCTGTAAGGGCAAAAACTATGTGCAATTTATCTTTGTATCCCAAACACAGAGCTTAGCATATGGTGTAGGTACTCAGTCCTTTTATATATATTGTTAGAAGATGAATACATCTATCTTGCTTTGCAGAATGTGTTTCTCATAAGTTGTGCATATATTTATTTTGTATCTCTTAATGTATTTGCAAATAATTAATTAGCAAAATAATAATTGCTTCTTAAGTTACCTTTAGAAATAAGTTTGGATCTCTGTAGAACAGGTTTCTTTAAAGTGGAGCATATTAATATTCATTGAGAAGTTAATTTTGTATAATAGTTCCCACTAAGTTTAATGTATATTTCTATATGATTATATAAACGTGAAGTTTAGATGTAAAATATATTTTAATAAGTGAAAGTGAAGTATAGAGTCTAGAGAATGTAACAGCCCATCGTTTTCCTGAGTGTGCCTGATATTGGCTCCTGCTGAGGAGGGAAAGACAAAAGGTTTGTTTCTTTCATGGAGAGAAGAGACCCATGCAGCCTGTGTGAATAACAACAGCCTTTTCAGCAGCCCTGAGAATTAGAATCTAAACAATCTAGTCTTTGGTTGGACCATGCCTTTGGCTTTGTAGAAACATCTGAACTCCGTGCTTAATAATACAGTGGCTCACCCTTTCTAAACTAAACATTTAAAAAATAAAGATGAAAGCTTTGCATTTTGATGAATTTTTGTAACATTTTATCATGCTTTGGAAATGTTTATATGGTAGTTAGAAACATTCTGAGACTAGATTATATGAATTTGAATACCACCTCTGCTTCTTGGACAAGATATTAATCTTAGTTCCTTATCTAAAAGACAGGGATAGAAGTCGTTACCTACCTCTTAAGATGATTTCGACTATTAAAAAAGAAGATTTATGCATAGCTCTTAGAATAGTGCTCAACATGTAGAAAGTAACAAATAAGTGTTAGATGCTCTAATTAGTAGATTAAACTTAGTTTTTTTCAAAATTCTTTTGATTGAGTTAATCAATGAGCTACAATTTGATTAGATGTTTTTGTGTCAGAATCAATACTAAATCTGCAAATAATTATGAGCACTAACCCCTACCTCAATGCTTTGCAAGTAAGTGAATGTTTGACAAATGAAAGAAGGGGTGAATACACAGTAAAATTGTGCTCGATAAGAAGTTGAAATCATATAAGTCCAACCAATCATTATTTTCTATAGTGTGATTTAAAAATACTAATATAAACATATTGGAATATTAACTCAAATTATTTAATAAATATGTATGTATTTTTATTAAAAGTACTGACTTTAATTCTGGTTTGAAATTCTTCTTTCACATTTCTCTACCAGGGAAGAAGACTTGGAGACAAAATCAGAGCAACTTAAAAGTAAATATCATTAATTAATTCAAAATTGACTTTATTGCTTTAGTTGTAGAGTTGCTATGGGCCTTAAACCATATTTTTCATTCACTAGACCAATATTGTGTCTTTGAAAGACTGTTTAAAAGAAAAAAAACCCTGCTGCTGCATTGTGTTTTACTGCATTGCTGGCATATCACCAGATACGCTAGTTTCTCAGAATGAGCCGTTTCTCAAGTCCTGGCTCAAGATTAGAATCATTTGTGTAGAACATCTCTTATATGTTCCAGCTTCTTTTTGCCACCATCCACCATCACTTCAATAATTGTAAATAAGCGTTGCACCTTTTTGCAGAAGAAACTTTCTTTCATGAGCAATTCCAGTCCTACAAGTATGAAGCACACAGGACAGGTTCTAATGCCCCATGCAGAGGCTAACTCGGAGCTCAAAAAAGATATCCATTCTTTTTTTGTTTGTTTTTAAATTATTTTAGGGACGGGGTCTCACTATGTTGCCAAAGCTGGAGTGCAGTGGCTATTCATGGAGGCTACATAGCTCACTGTTGCCTCTAATTCTTGGGCTCATGCCACCCTCCCACTTCAGCCTCCTGAATAACTGGGACTACAGGTGTGTGCCACTGCACCCATTCTGCTTACTTATTGTTAGATATAAGATTCCATTCCTCTCAGTTATCTGTGATAGTCTGATACCTGTAAAGAAGTAGACTCATCATAGATACAATATCCCACGTTTTCTTTTCTCTCTTTTTTTTTTTTTTTTTTTTTTTTT
>NW_016107577.1:1083258-1118533 GCF_001604975.1 Cebus imitator | reverse complement strand
CTCTGTTGCCCAGGCTGGAATACAGTGGTGTGATCATAACTCATGGCAACCTCAAACTCCTGGGCTCAAACAATCCTCCCACCTCAGACTCCTGAGTATCTTACACTACAGGCGTGTGCCACTATGTGTGGCTAATATTTTTTAACACTTTTTTTTTATTGGTAGACAGGGTCTTGCTTTGTTGCCAAGGCTGGTCTTAAACTCTTGGCCTCAGGTGATCTTCCTGCCTTGGTCTCCCAACGTGTTGGGATTACAGGCATGAGCCACTGCTCCCAGTCCCCAAGACCCCACATTTTCTTTGTGTGTATGTTTTTTTTGTGGTAAATAAAGATGAGAACATATTTTTAAGGGATAGGATAGCATAGTGGTACAAATTGTAGAACTAGACTACCTGGCTTTTAATTCCAATTACATCACTTACTGGCTATATAAACTTGGGTGAATTCTCTGGAACTCAGTTTCCACATATAAAATGGGGATAAGAATAGAACATTCTCACCATGGAGTTAAGGATAAAATAATCTAATATTTGTGAAGTACTATGAACATGTATGGCATATGATAATGCTCTAAGTTTTAATATAATTAATAGCAGCCTAGTGAATTTCCTATACTGATATACTAGGCCTGGTTATTATGTTGTACAGCCATAACTTCTGGCTTCAAGGAGGAAACAGGGTGAATGCCAAATTCTATAGTATTACATGTCTTACAGTTGTAGTTTCAACTCATGATACCTTACATTTTTCCATATGGATTTATTCAGTTGCATATCGCCAAGGAAAAAAATATGAGGCTGTGGCTCTGTCTATTTTTTGGTGCAGTTTACAGCTGGTAAATATAGTTCCAAACTGCATTTTTCCAATTCAAATCAATTTGCACAACTCTTAGGTATTTAAAAGTATAAATTTATGTTTCAAATTTTTCCACAAAACCTGTCAGGAATAATAGATATCTGATATCCATTTACTATCTGATAAGTGAAGTATATAATATTTTTAGTTTTCATTATGATATTAAATATTGATAACTCCTGGTACATTTGCCAGACATAACAAATCAGAGCACACCCTGGAAGAGGGAGCTTGATAAAGGTGGCAGGCTATGGGCTTCGACATTTGGGCTTGATACTGTTTCATCATTTACTAAGTATGCAACCATGGCTATGTTATAAAATCTCTCTGAGCCTCAGTTTTCCCATACTTAAAATGAGAAAAAGAATGCCATCACTTGCTAAATGCTGTTTGGATTGAATATAATTATATGTGTTAAGCAGCTAGGACTGTGCATGCCTAATATATAGAAAGTTGTAATACATGTTTGTTTCTTTCATTTGTAATAAATAGGTCACATTTTGGGGAAATATTTAGCTGCTAGAGACCGTACTTCATTTTGAGTTCTAGTTGTCACAAAGCAATGTTACATTTACTTGGAGGTCAGGCTTTTGGCAAGCTCAGCTGTCCAATACAGCTGAGATTAGATTTTTCTTCTTCTTCTTTTTTTGCAATAGAGTTTCGCTCTTATTGCCCGGGCTGGAGTGCAATGGCGCAATCTCGGCTCACCGCAACCTCCGCCTCCCGGGTTCAAGCGATTCTTCTGCCTCAACCTCCCGAGTAGCTGGGATTACAGGCATGCGCCACCATGCCTGGCTAAGTTTCTTTTTTTTAGTAGAGATGGGGTTTCTCCATGTTAGTTAGGCTGATCACGAACTCCCGACCTTAGGTGATATGCCTGCCTCAACCTCCCAAAAAGTGCTGGGATTATAGGTGTGAGCCACTGCACCTGACCCAAATGCTTCATAAGAACACATAACCATCACAAATCTTTTGCAGTTGACTCAGTAGGCCAGTCCAAGTCCTTTAGAGCCTGTAAAATAAGGAAATGGCGTAGAATTAGGGAGGTAACTTATAACAACTAATATGTGGCAGGGAGTAGAGACAGAGATGTACAAGTTACAGTTATTTCAAGAAAGAATAGAGAGTTCTGCAGGTTTTAGTGTCCCTGGAGTACATTATTAGGTTTTATCATATTCAAATTTATGATGATGCCATTAAATCATTAGGAAAAGGATCTTCTAGCCTGCCCCAGATCTTAGAAAAAAAAATAAAGGAAAAGGATCAGTTATGCTGTGTGTCTTTGATTAAAGAATTCGAGGATTCATGTAATATTTTCTAGAAAAGTTTCCATCAAAAAATCACTATGGTTAAAAACATGTTTAGTTCCTCAATTAATGCACTTTAGTTATCTAGAAAATCAACTTTTTATGAATCAACCTCATTTTCCAAGAATGCCAAATAAATGAAAAGTTAATATACAAAATAAGTTCTAATTAGTATCATAAATCTGTTTTCTTAGGCAAATTAAGTCACTTTTTACTAGCACATATCAAAGTTATTTTGAAAAAAAGTCATAGTTTTATTTTTCAATATATCTTCAGAGTTAGTTAGGACTAGAATAAACTGAATTTGAAGTAGATAGCCTTGAAGAAGAACTATACATACAGAGATGCTAATTTAACTTTTATTTTCTATATTTCAGATTGAAGTGGTGCATGATTGTCCGGAGAAGAGAAGTCCTGTGCAATCCTCCAGTTTGGATAATGACAATAGCTTGGACGTTTTAAAGAAGTATTCTTTATTTATTAACATAAACTCACATACACATCTAGCTGTAGGAGTCTCTGGTTCAGTGTTTCAGGCCAATGTGATTAGGAATCTGAGTTCACAGATTGGGGTTTTCCTCAGTGTGATGAAAAGAGCACTAGTTTAGGTACCAGAAGTCCAGAATTTAGTCTGGGCAAGCTATGGCCTGTTTATGTGATTTGAGGAAAATTAATGAAACTTTTTCAGAATTTTGGTATCCTCTTTTTTCCCCCAGAATGAAATAAAATGGAGGTTTTTGTATATAATTCTTAAAAAAATGTTTTATTATTATTTTTCATTGACACATAATAATTATACATGTTTATGAAATACAGCGTGAAATTTTGATATCTGTATACAACGTGTAATGATCAAATCGTGGTAATTAGCATATCCATTAATTCTTCAGCTTTATTGATATATAATTGACAAAATTACATATATTTAAAGTGTACAATGTGATGCTCATATATATATATATGAGCATCTATATATATACAGATAGATAGATAGTGTGAAATGATTACCATATCAAATTAGTTAACACATCTATCACCTCACATAGTTACCATTTTTTTTTTTTTGTGGTGAGAACAGTTAAAATCTATTCTCTTAGCAAAGGTCTGTATACAAAATGAGTAGAATGGTACATCAAAAATTACAAAGTATTATACAGATTTATACAATGTTATTTTATAGATGTTAATACTCATTGTTTTGTTCACTTTTAAATTAATTTCTAGACATAGGAATATTCATTTTTTAAATTTTATATTACAGTTTTAAGTAGGAAGCATTTTGCAGCAAATTGTGTGTATACATATGTGTGTATGAGATACATATATATACGAACACATATATATACACTAAGACTCTCAAATGTTATGTGCTTTAAAATGCAAAAAGAAAAATGAAAGAAAAAAAGCCAAAAGTGTAAGTTAAATCAAATGTATTACTTATAATGGGGTCAGGGGAAATGAGTTTTAAATATGATGTCAATTGGAAAATCACATTGAAAGGAAAATACATTTTATTTTCCAGAGACAGTAAACAAAATTATTATAGAAACAGGCTGGGCATGGTTAGTCATACCTGTAATCCCAGCACTTTTGAAGGCCCAGGCAGGCAAATCATTTGGGGTCATGAGTTCGAGACCAGCCTGGCAAACATGGTGAAACCCTGTCTCTACCAAAAAGTACAAAAATTACCTGAGTGTGGTGGCGAGCACCTGTAATCCCAGCTACTCGGGAGGCTGAGGTAGGAGAATCGCTTGAACCTGGGAGATGGAGGTTGCAGTGAGCCAAGATTACCCCACTGCACTCAAGCCTGCATGACAGAGTGAGACTCCATTTCAAAAAAACAAACAACAACAACAAAAAACAAAACAAACAAACAAAAAAAAAACACTGCAGAAACATAAGTATGACCTACACTTGGGAAGACCAGGGTAAAAAATCTGCTACCATTCTTAGAAAATTTCAGAACATTACTAGGAAAAGGGAAAAATAGTGCCTAAAATGCTAATACCTATTTTTTAGGGAAAAAGGGGAATTAAAGTTCATAAACTATGCTACCCGAAAACAATAAAAGCCTCAGACATTTAGGAATAGTTATTGTGAGTTTTTACTAAACTTATTCCTAATCTCACTGAGTTAGAAATAAAATTATTTAAAGCTAATAGTAACCCTTGAGCATCTCCGTTTCTTTGAGATATATATATATATATATATATTTAAAGTCTTATGGGTGGTTTTTATTCTAGAAACCGTAAAAGTAGTTTCATATTTTGATGATAAAACAAAAACCATTGGTAGTTCCTATGCGTTAGCTATTTTTTTTACCTTCTTATGATTATACTTGAAACATTGCGATATAGATCTCAGTAATTAAATATCTGATAAATATGGTCTTTTCATTTTAGCCACGTCCTAAATGAACTGATACAGACTGAGAGAGTTTACGTTCGAGAACTGTTTACTGTTTTGTTGGTAAGCGACTCAAATTGTATTTGCCCTATCTTTTCCTGAATGATCCCTAGCTACATTCATTAGAAAGTGTTTAGGTACAATCTTCCACTTCTGTCCCCTTCCTTGCTTTTCATATGGCAGCAATGGGCCTTTCTTTTATTGCCTGACACAGCGTGTTCGTTAAATGTGCACATTCAGGTTCTCCCTCAGTAATGGGAATGATTGATTCAGAATTTGTTACAGAAGAGAAAGTGTTCTCTTAGGGATACAGCAGATTGTTACAATTATTTACAGGGTGCTATTCAGAGATTGTGATGTAAAAGCCTGAGAATGGGATAAAATATTCATTTGACAAGAATGTTATGATATTAATTTGGTCTGAAAAAAACCTAAACATGTCTTGCCAATTTAAGGAGAAGCTGATGACCTGTAATTTATGTTTTCATCTTGGTTTCTATCTTGTTTCCTACACTACAAGCTACTCTGAAGGGCAAAGAGCTATTACTTTATTTTGCCTATTGATTGGAAGACCTTGACTTCCTTGTCCTGCCTTCTGGAAAAAAAAGTCATGGATAACTTTGGGAAGTAGGAGATTTGAACTGAATTAAAATTGAATTAAAATTCAAACAACTTCGCCCTCAAATCCCCTAATACTCTACTGTACCTACACCATTAGTATCCCAATTAAATGTACATGTAAATATTTAAAACACATGAATGTATTTATTTTGGGTAGGGTTATAGAGCGGAGATGGATAATCCAGAGATGTTTGATCTTATGCCACCTCTCCTGAGAAACAAAAAGGACATTCTCTTTGGAAATATGACAGAAATATATGAATTCCATAACGAGTATGTAATTGCTGAATTGAATATTTATTTTCCATTAAACTATTTAAAGTGCTCTCTTGACCACTTTATTATATTTCACATAAAATCATGTAATTTTTTTTTCTCTGAAATTTTCACAGCATTTTCTTGAGCAGCCTGGAAAATTGTGCTCATGCCCCAGAAAGAGTGGGACCTTGTTTCCTAGAAAGGGTGAGTTAAGTTATTTTTAAAAATATATAAATATGGGCCACCAAAATAGAAACTCACTTATAAGAACAGATTTGGAGACAAGATAGGTACTTTATGTCTTTATATTTTTGGAGAAGATACATTACTCCAGCAGGTATTTAATACCGAACCAAATTTTGCTGCAGAAATGAATGCACTGGGATATCCAGAGCATGGAAATACCCATTGCATTCTGTAGTATCAAATGCTTCAACGGCTCAGCTCGTGAACACTGACTCCTGGGTGATCTTAGTAATCCAGGGACAACCCTGGCTATGAAGATGTAAGAGTTGGGATCATCATAGCAAAACATCTGGGGCTTTGTCAATTTTTGGCCTAAAAAACCACCTTATTATTTATGTTATTAAAATATATGTAAAGTTTTAGAATTAATTCTAGTCTGAGTTACAGCCACCAAGGCATAGATCACAGGAACTTCACAGAAACAGAGAGCCGTCAGTTCTTTTCATTCAACAAAAGTGTTCAGGGAGGCCCATTCCTCTATGTCCCGAGTATGGTTAATACAATTGACTTCCCAGGTTAGTGATCACACTCTCCTCCATTAGAGTTTTCTGTTAGAATATTTTTTGTGCATGCTTCTCTGCTTATATAGTTTCTCTTCTTCCTGAAAGATCAGTTTTGTCTTAAGAGTTAATTCAATAGAGGTGATTGTTGAAAGCTTCAAAATAGATATCTTATCCCAGAAAGAGTTTATGAAATGAGAAAAGAATAAGGATAAAAAAGTACTGTGTGTCAACCTTGCTCAACATGTTCTAACTTTGAACACATTTAAATTATGGCCACATTCTTTCCCAGCCTTCTCAAGCAATAGCAATTTATCCTTCCTTTAGACTCTATAGTATGTAATGTCTATACTACTCATTTTATATTTACTGTGCTTGTACACCTTGACATGTATACATGAATTTTCTCCCAAACTTGGGAAAGCTCTTAGATCCAGGATTCATATCCTATATATTGTATCTTCATTAGGTTAGCAGAGTTCTTAGCAACCAGTTGTGGTTTAATAAATGTTTATTGATGAATTGTTCATTTATTCAACAACCATCTACTGGTCGCCTACTATGTACCAAGCATTGTGCCAGATAATGTGGATACCAAGCCCAAATCTATTTAGGTATAAAAACAAGGAAATTATTAATTGTGTAGAAGATGAGTTGCACTAGATCAGAAATACACAAATTGTCCTAGGAAAATCCAGAAAAAGGGCACCTTACATAGAACGGGGTTATAAACAATAGTTTTATAGGAGAGATAACTCATGAGATAAGTGTTAAATAATGAGTAGGGGATAGCCGATTCGTGAGGGTCAGAGAAAGAAGATTCCAGGGAGAGAGAATTGCATGAGTGCCTAGATAGATTATGCTACAGTGATAGTGTCCCAGTGATGAACCTAGAGCTGTAAGCTCTAACTTGGAAGTCAGCTGCAAGTTCGTTCACCAGAGAATCAAGAGACTAATAACAGAACATATTTTTTGGCACCTTATTAGCTCATCATTATGCAAAAAAGTAGGTTTTTATAGTTCAGACAGAGAAGGCTCCATCTACGCCTCAAGCTTGGTAAGTGGAAGTTCTGATATTACTTAGATAATTATGTGTCCTCCCACCAGATGCAATGGGCATGCTGTTCTTGGAATATTAAAGAAGGCTTTTGACCAGCTGCCAGTAGAGTAGGCCCTTTAGGCCACATTTCCTAGGATACTTGGTCACACTCTTGTTTAGCCTTTCTTGATGGCAAATGTTATATTTACAAACTAGTAATTTATTTGAATTTGGTTCTTATCACAGAAGGATGATTTTCAGATGTATGCAAAATATTGTCAGAATAAGCCCAGATCAGAAACAATATGGAGGAAGTATTCAGAATGCGCATTTTTCCAGGTATGGTAATTATTCCAATATTGGATATACTCTTTCTGGAAGATATTGGGATATTTCTTAATTATAAATTCATTTTCTACTTTGGTATGTTACATATGCACATACATACATAAGTTAAAGAGCAAGTCCGCCCCTCCCCACCACAGCACACACAAACACATTTGTAAATTCCCAGAGGCAAATACTTTCAGCACTTTTAGCTACATCCTTTGGTGTTTACCTCCATAGCTTCAAATGATATGCTTATCTTTTTTCTTCATACTATGGAAGATAAGGATTTAGCTCTCATTCACTGTCCCCCACCCAACTACCACATATATAAATATACTTCTTTTCTTACAAAACCTCCACTATAGTTACATTGTAATTTCGATTAGATTGGTATACAGTGTTAAATGAAGACTGTAATTTCTTTGCTCAGATGAATCATGTGGTCTAATAGGGTTGCTTTTCCTTCCCTTCTGTTTGTCTTGCAATGGTGTTTTTACTCAGTTTTCTAGATACTTATCATTATTCTACCCCAACCTCTCCCAGATGTGGGAGTTACAAAAATCTCTTCTTATTACATTTAAACACATTATTTTTTCTCTGAATTTCATATTCTTCAAGAAATATCTCCTGGAGGTATCTGTCTTGCTTATCTAGACTCACTAGGCCTGTTGCACAGCTGTCACCTGGGGATCTTGGTGAACATACGTTTTGGAATTCTCCTCACCTGTCTGTTGCATAGGCTCTCCTCCTTCCTAGTGCCATGTCTTTATCTTTCTTGTTTACCTGCCTTGTTTGGTAGAACACATCCTCCAGTAGTTTTCCTGAAAGAGTGTACACAGTACATAAAAGTTTTTGAGAGTATATGTGCCTGCAAATATCTTTATTCTACCTTAAGACTTAATTGCTGGTTTGGCTGGATATATAATTTTAGGTAAGAAATAATTATACTCAGAATTGTGAAGGTATTGCTCAATTGTCTTATAGCTTCTAGTATTACTATTCAGAAATCTGATGCCATTTTAATTTTTGTTCCTTTGCAGGTGACTTTGTTTCTGTCACCTGAAAGCTTATGAAAACTTATTTTATTTTCAGTGTTCAAATGTTGGCACTATTTTTATCCATTATGCTAATCTTGGGGTGATAACTTTGAATTTGGAACCTCCTGCCCAAATTTACTTGGAGTTTTTCTTTGACTCCCTCCACCTAATTTTCTCCATTTTCACTTTTTGGAATTTCTGTTGTACAAGTTTGGACATCCTGGACTGGTCCTCTAATTATCTTTTCTATTTTCCATTCTTTGTCTTCTTATTCTACTTTCTAGTCCTTCTATTGAGGTTTCCATTTCTGCCATTGTGTTTTTAGTTTTGAAGAGCCCTCACCATTTTTTTTTTTTTTTTTTTTTTTTTTTTTTTTTTTTTTTACTATGTTTCTTTTAATAGAATCCTGTTTTCATTTTGTGAATTCAGTATCTTCATTCATCTACACAAAGATGAGAATAGATTTTTCTTTTAAAAATAGTTTTCTTCTCCCTGCACAATTTCTGTTGTCTTCACGTTGCATTTTTTTCTTTCTATTTCTCTTTGTTTGGTTCCTATTACCCATCTTTGATGCTCTCCTCAAATGTCTGGTGATACTTGTCTGTCTACTTACATTAGGAGTAAACACTAAAAAGCTCGTTGGAAGTTTCCAGGGCATATGTGGGTTTATTGACCATGATCCTCATTGTTGAGTTATTTGTCTCAAGCTATTTGCTTAAAGGGATTCCCCAATACGTGTATCTTTAGAGCATTTCTATTAGGCTGGTCAGATTCCTTGAACTGCTACCTTGTGTATAATGATCTGGCTGCCAGTGTTGTGGCAGCCAGCTTGGGAGAAAAGGCTGAGGGTCATTAATTTGAGAGATAACATGGAGAGTATTTGAATATTTTTCAGTATGGTACTCTGCACTAAATTGAACCTTATACCCTTTAGTCCATAGGCCCTGTGTTTTACTCTTTCTAAATAAACATCCATTCTTCTGCCAAAGGAAGAGTGAGAAGGCACCCAGCTTTGCAGAGTGGTATGGTTATCTGAGAGCTTTATTGCTTTTGTTTAGATTTTCATGCCATTTATTATTTTTTTGTAACAACTTTATTGAGATAAAATGTCATCAGTTCACCCTTTTAAAGTATACAATTCAATGGTTTTAATGTATTCACAAGGTTGTACAACCATCACCACAATCAATTTAATATTTTTATCAGTAAAAAGAAACCAGAACCTTTTAGCAGTTACCCTTCTATTTTTCCCAAATCCCAGCAACCCTAGGCAAACACTAATCTACCTGCTGTTTTCAATAGATTTGCCTATTCTGGACATTTCATATAAATTGAATCATACAATATGTGGTCTTTTGTGTTTGAATTCTCTCTTTCACTTAGGATAATATTTTAGTGGTTCATCCATGTTGTAGCATGATTTAGTTTTTTGTTCCTATTTATGGTTGAATAATATTCCATTATATGGATGTATTTCATTTTATTTATCCATTCATTGGTTGATGCACATTTGGCTTGTTTCCACCTTTTGGTTATTATGAACAATGCTGCTAAGAATGCTTTTGTACAAGTTTTCGTGTAGATGTGTTTTTATTCCTCTTGGATGAATACCTGAGGATGAAATTGCTGGGTCATGTGGTAACTCTACATTTAACTTTTTGAGAAACTGCTGTACTCTTTTCCAAAGTTGCTGTACCATTTTACATTTCTGACAGCAGTGTATGAGGGTACTAATTGCTCCATATCCTCACCAACACTTGTTATTAGCTAATTACTTCTTAAAAAGGCGTTCAACAAGCATCCTTTCTTGAACCTCACCTTTACCTCCCACTCTCAGAGGTACTTGGTATCTGTAATCCTGAGACTTTGTGGAGGGCATGGAAAAGATGTATATAACATAAATTGAGTTGTTCCTTGACTTTTTCCTCTGCCAACTTGAAATCCACTTTTCTTCAGTGTGCTCAGTTGTTTACCACTTCTAGGGTTGGTTTCCAGTTTCCAAATTTTGCTGAAGTTTTTTGCTTTCTCATCTTCTTCATAACTTTGTGATTTTGCCTTGTAAAATAACTTGTGCATCATTTTAGCTGGGTATCATGAGTGAGGAGATCTAAATGCGTGTATCAGGTTGGTGCAAAAGTTATTGCAGTTTTTGCCTCTGAAAGTCATGGCAGGAACCACAATCACTTTTGCACCAACCTAATAGCAGTACTCCACCTTTAACTATAAATTGTTAATTCTTGTTTGAATTAGATTGTATGTTGGATTTTATCCATATTCAGAGGAGAGCCGTGGTTCTTATTCAGGTATACATTTCCCCAATCCCTTTTTGTTCTGTACTTTATACACATTTTATCCTAAATATCCACATCTTGCCCTAACTATGGGCCCCTACAATGTTCCTAGACTCAACGTCATGACCCTTATATTTACAGTGATAATGGGCCAATTACTGGATGAAACATAGCACCAGTCGATGAGGGCTTTATTTTCTTGTGATATTAAAAGTTTTGTTTGCATGTCGAGTCTGATTTATTTTCAGCACAACCAATTTCTTTCTGACCCTTGACTAGTAGTAAAGCTTGGTCTTTTGTGAATTTTCTTGAATATATTAAAGAACATTTTAATCATGCTAATTTATAGCCATTCCCTGCTTTCACACCTTTTAAGCATTCCACATCAATGTGAATTTATATGTGAAAACTTTTAAATCTTTGAAATGTTGGAATGGTTTACATCTCCAATCCTTAAAATAGTGTTTAGGGTAGTTTTTCAGAAATACTGTGTCTTATAATTTCTGTACTACACATAACAGTGATTTTTCCAATAAATTTTCTTTGAGATATAAGGAACATTGGGGCATTAGGTTTAATCAATGAACACTTGGCATTTTCACAGGTACATGTTTTAATTTATTTTTATTGATATTTATCTTTTAATGACAGGAATGTCAAAGAAAGTTAAAACACAGACTTGGACTAGATTCCTACTTACTTAAACCAGTGCAACGAATCACTAAATATCAGTTATTGTTGAAGGTAATTATATGAAGCATTTGTTTCTTTACTTTTTGAGTCAGATATGTCAGAGTCATTAAAAAGAAAATAATTTACTAGGAAGCACTAGAAATAGGTAGGCTCAATGATTGAGAAGCCTGGATTTAGCAGTAGAATTTTGTGTGCTTCTTCAATTCACTGTGGCTACAAATGCCATAGGCATAGATATCAGGCGGAGAACATCTGGAGTCTTAGCCATTTAATTTTTCATACAAATTCTGTTGATTTCTGCATAATGTTTTACTGAAGAACTTTAAATATTTATAAGAAGAACTAAAGAAAGCAAATATTTCTTATAGTTTTGGGGCTGTATTTCATAGGGGCCTTCTCAATGAGAAATGCAAATGGCACTCGCTCCCCTAGTATAATGTGAAAGGATTACTAGAATCTTGTGTTCAGTATAAATACAACATGGCTTGTTTTAAAATGAATTTTCATAATGTTCTATACTATATGCATCATGAATGCATCATAGCTAAAACAAATTATTGTCTGTAGAGGACAAAAGAACCCTATGTGTAATGGCTTTAAAAATTGATTTCTGATGTGTCTTAATAGCTATTATACTTAAGCTCCAGAAACATTAAATGGCCTTTGTTTGATATCATTCAGTCACTATTCTACTTCCTCTATTTTGATGTTGTTATTAAAAATAATATTCCTGCAACAAAGAGCATGTAAAAGGAATTACTCCAAAATGTGACATTATATTTGGATTCGTGCTGGAAAGCATGTTAGCCAAAAACTTATTCATTTTGACCAGATATTAATATCTAATATTAATTCCTGATTTCTAATTATAGGAGCTATTAAAATATAGCAAAGACTGTGAAGGATCTGCTCAGTTAAAGGAGGCACTCGATGCAATGCTGGATTTACTCAAGTCAGTTAATGATTCTATGCATCAGATTGCAATAAATGGCTATATTGTAAGCATATTTTAATAATTGTTGGAATTTTAGGGGGTCAGCATCTCAACATCCCTTTTCCCCTCTTAGGACCAATTGAGAAATAACATACAAGAAGCAGATAAATGGAGATCAAAGTGTTGACATTACTACTGATAACACTAAGAAGAGAATTAGCTTCAGATCAGCAGCCAAATGGATTTACGAGATTCCCCTTGTCCCCAGCAGTCTTCCCCCAGTCCCAGACCTGAGATATCCTGGTTAAGGAATGTTTGAGTCAGCTAAGAAAATGTATTGTTCCATAATTGCTGCTTGCCCCTGTAGATAGGGATAGATAGGAAAGAAAAGAATCAAATTTTTAGCACTTGTGTAGCCTTTTAACAGGTTAGCTCCACCCAGTGGGAAAACTTGAACTGGTATATGTCATGCATCAAACAGGATTGAGGAAGAGATGGGGAGACTTATGGTAGCTGAAATATCTCCAGATGATATGAAGCCAGAGAAAAGGAAGTTTCTTTTATCCTCCACTCCCACAGTAATTTCGTACTTACGTGGTGCATGCCATCTTTAAACATACAAAGTTAAGTTTGTTAAAAACATAAATTATGCTTCAGGGTTTTAGTAGCTCAAGCTAAACACTAAAATGTTGATATCAGAGAGCTGAATGTAGTTTTGCTTTCTACTGATGGTTTTTGATTTTCTATTCTAGGGAAACTTAAATGAACTCGGCAAGATGATAATGCAAGGTGGATTTAGTGTTTGGATAGGACACAAGAAAGGTGCTACGAAAATGAAGGATTTGGCTAGATTCAAACCAATGCAGCGACACCTTTTCTTGTATGAAAAAGCCATTGTGTTTTGTAAAAGGCGTGTTGAAAGTGGAGAAGGCTCTGATAGATACCCATCATACAGTTTTAAACACTGTTGGAAAGTAAGACAATTTGTATTGGGTAATGTAGTATTGTTTCCTCTGCGTGTGTTTGTGTGTGTGTGTGTGTGTGTGTGTGTATGTGTGTATGTACCTCAGTTTGAATACTTTTCTGTTTCAAATGAGTGGGTTTTATACTTTAGCTGCACATTTCTTTGTTTTTTAAAAATTCTTAAGTCTTATGTAGAAGTCAGGTGAATCATAACTTCTCTGCTTAAAGTGAAGGTGAGGGAATGCAGAGCTTTAATTCCTCCGTTTCTTCTCACTACGATCCTAGATATTCCCCAAGGGGGCTCCCTAGCAACCTAAATAGCACAGTTTGAAATTATAAGGAGCGTCCCAGCCTCCCCATGAGCACTCTCTTTCCAGGGACACTGGGCAGAATACTTGGTCTTATTATAAAGGAGCCTTATGCCACAGGAGAGATAGGGAAGAAAGTTTCCTCCTTTTCCTCAATGCAATTTAAAAATGGATGACATTTGTGCTTAGCATATCCCCACCTTCCTTTCTTTGTTCCTCCTCTATTTGCTAGCTTCACCCTTCCTGGGTGTTCAAAGCCACCTATAGCTGAATCCTTTCCAAATCTGTCCTGTTCCATCTTTCAAAAGTACCTTATTCTCTCCTACAAACAAAACTGCCATTGTGTCCTAATATTAGTTTATTAATTTGTTATTAAAATGAGAACAGTATTGTTTGGGGAAGTTATTAACAACCCAATGATACTTCCAGCTGGTTTCTCCATTAGAGAAGAGGAACTTCCAATTCACACGAGACCCATAATTGACAAATTTGAATAGTTTTTACACTTAATGAAATTCATCTTTTGAATTTTAAATTGTAAAACCAATATAACATTTCTCATAGAAAATGTCAAAAATAGAGAAAATTATTGTCCTTAATTCCCCAACCACTATCATGTTAGTCACTTTTCATGAGCATGTTCTTTCATATTGTCATCACCAGTCTATTTCATAATTGAAATTTTCAGCAGCAGTTATAAAGAAGACAGGCAATATGTTTTGAGACCCGAGTGAGGTGTCTGTATTAGGAGACTACCTATAAGTAGGCCCTGCTTTTGATTCTTCCCATAGGATCAACAGCCCCTCGCTGTTCCTAACAAGGTTCCTGCCCAGGGTCAGGTCAAAAATAAGTAGTTTTTCCTATAGTCTATTTTCCCTGCTTCACGCTGAACACACCGCAGCTTCTTTAAAGCTCTGTTGTTTTCATCAGAAAGGGCCAGTTGCTCCTTTGGTTTTAGCAGTCCGCCTCTAAGCCCTCAAATCTCAAAGGGCCTTCTGAGTCATTAATAAACATTGACTCAGAACCATAAACTTACAATCTATGACAGAGAGGATTCAAATCTCTTGCTGCCTATGTACTTATTCTTTTGGAAGGTACTTTACCTTCATAGGCATATTTGACCCAAATCCATTTGATGTCCATTTTATTGTGAGGTGATGTAATTTCTACCTACGATAGTATTTCTAGTTCATATTAATTTTCTATTTACCCCTAATTTGTCACAATGATGGACATGCCAACAACATGTTTCTTGAGTACATTAAAGTAAAGAAGGGATTAGGTGATTAAGTCATGAGAACTAAAACTACAATAGGTACCATGGAAACAGAGAAGGTGGGATAGATGCTAGAAACATTTCAATAGAAGGTAGACAGATGGGCTTGCTAACTTACTAGCTACAAAAAATAAATAATACCTGACATTGAAGGAAGAAAATCTTTCTGATTCTTCTTTGGTTCCCCAGCAATGCCGAGCATCCTTAATAAAAAAATTAGCCAGTGATGCCTGCAAGGCTTTAGACCAGGATTCCTGGGAAAATGGTGATGCCACTGAAAATTAGGATGTTTCTTATGGTTCACTATGCTCATTTCTGCTTGTCTGCTTATCCTGAGATTCCAGCATTTAGCAATTGCGAGCATTCTCAGTCACTGTGTTACTTAACAATTTATGCTATTGATTTCAAAGTCTTATCCTTCGTAGAGAGAATCATTGCAGATACTCTACTGCTGAACCTTCTCTCTTACATTTTTTAACTTTTATTTTATATTCAGGGGGTACATGTGCAGGTTTGTTACCTGGGTGTATTGAATGATGTTGAGGTTTGGGGTACAAATATCCCATCACCCAAGTACTGAGCATTGTACCCAAGAGTTAGTTTTCCAACACTTATCCCTCTCCCTCCACTCCTCCTCTAGTAGTCCCAAGTGTCTGTTGTTGCCATCTTTATGTCTATGTCTCTTTCACTTTAAATGAACTCCTGTTTTGACTGCACCATACAAAATTGGAATCCCATGGCCTGACCGTGTAGTTTCTAATGGTTTATATGTTATATTTTAAGTTGGCCACTTATATGCAAGGAAAGGCCCTATCTAAAGTCACAGTTGACCAGATAAGGAGATTTGAGTCCTTCAGATTCCTTAGTTCATGTATTTATTATTATCAATTTTTAAAAATTTAACAAACATGCACATAGTCCTTACTATGTGCCACACATGATGGTTACATTTCCAGGGCAGCTCAGAAAAGTTCACTTAGTCAATAATTATGTACTATATATTTACAAATAAAAATAACAAAATGATTGCAATTTAAATAGGGGGAAGAATAGAAAGCAAACTCATAATTTAAAAAGCTCATTATAGGATCTAAGCATTTACTCCAGGCTATTTAGTCCTTACATCAACCCTATGAAATACGTGTTCTTTCCATTTTATAGTTGAGGAAACTGAAGTTTAGAAAAGTTAAGCAACTTTCACTAAGACACATAGCTAGTGAGTGGTAGAGATGTATTCCAACCCAGACCTCTCTGACGCCAAAGCCTGTGTGCCTTCCAGCTTATCATGTTAAGACAAAAGCATGTAATGAAACAAAGGTAATTTTTAAAAATATTGAATATGAGATTTCTATTCATCTTAAATTGTGATATTAGAGCAGAAGTAGGTTAGCTGGAATGGTGGAGTGAGACTATAAAGATAGTTTGGGACATTCTGAAAATAACTTCTGACTACATTCAGGGTGGATGTCAAAGGTTCTTTCATTAATATGTTACATTACATTTCTAAGCATAAGTGTTTTTCTTCCTCTTAGTATGGCAATCTCACTAGCACTGCCTTATAATGCTTATCAGTTCTAATTAGGGCCATCTGGGGAGCTCCTAACTGGAACAGAGAGTGAGATACCCCTTTAGATTATTAGGTAAGAATTGAAATAAAAGAGGAAAGGCAGAAAGGAACTAAAAGAATGTTTGTGCAAGGGACTGGGATTGCTCAAAGTGCAATTAGCCAAGCTATTAGCAGAAAACTATGAAAGAAAATGGAAGAGTTTATGGTTTGCACAATCATGTTGAGAAGAAGAAAAAACTGTGGTAAGGAAGAGATATTGTGTACAAAAGTTTCACTGGGTACAAAAAAGACAACAATGTCCCATGACTTATTATTTGTTTTTTAGAAAGGCCAAGGGATTGGTAGAAAATAGAGAGATCCTCGTGTACCTGACTGGTTCTCTCCTGTCTCATAAATTATATAACTTCTAGGGCTTCTATCAAAATAAATTATAATTTGTAAGATTAACTGATTGTCAAATAATCATTATAAATAACTATTTAAATTAATTTTCAGTGGCTTTTTTCTATTGATGTTTAATTACTTCTGTGTTTGACCCAATAATTTGTTTTAATAGTATACTATTAATTTATAACAGAATTAAATCTTAGTGGGCTACTTGGATTTTCAGATTTATAACATTTGTGTCAATCACTGACATGAAGCATGCAGTCTGAACGATAAAGTGCATAGTTCAATGAAAACATTTAAATACTCTTGTCTATGATTGTAATTATCATTTCATATTCATTTAATATAACGTATATTTTTCTGCCCAAGACAAATTCTGTTTTATTTAGAATATGATGGGGTAGATTTAATGTAACTTCATATTTAAAATAAAATGCTCATGAAAATTTTGACTTATTTATTGTAGATGGATGAAGTTGGAATCACTGAATATGTAAAAGGTGATAACCGCAAGTTTGAAATCTGGTATGGTGAAAAGGAAGAAGTTTATATTGTCCAGGTTGGTCATTTAAAAATTCTTCTAGAAGCCAACACCTGCACTGAAATACAAAAGCCCAAATTTATAAACAAAAATAATTTTGGTCACATTTCAAAAGTTCCATTCCTTTCGTGTAGGTCAGTTAAATATTATTAGAACATTCTTTGTGATGTATTTAACTTTTTTTCTAGTAGCTACACTGAGATATGCCTATGGTGTTCTTAGGGCTTTAAGTTTTCACAATTACGTAAGAGACTTATCAACTAGAACTGACGGCTTGGCAGGTACTTCTCTGTCCCCATCAGGTTTCCAAGTTACAGAATTATAATAGTTCTGAGTTCCTCTTGTGCTAAACATTCTGGGGTACCTGATTATAAGACACAAGGATGTGACAGTTCAGACTTGCTTTCTGCTTCTGAAGAGCATGGTTAAAGCCCTGGCCAGTTGTGCTATAGAGATCAAACTGTTTCAGGGAAGGGAAGAGGAATCAGAGCATTTCAAGAGGATGTTGTCATTTCAATAAATATTTGTATCATGACTTGTCAATGTGCTGTTATCTGTTAATAATGCTCAGTGTTTTTTGTTTGTTGAAATTCTGTACTAGGTGACTATAATTTATAAAAAGATATTTTCTTGGTTTGTTTAAGATATAATATTTGGTATCATTTAACAAACATCATATAAGTAATGGGAGGATATTTAAGGAGGATTTCATGTTACCATCAGTCACCAAGGTTATTCTGCAATAGATGTCCTTTTCAGAAATAGTAGTGCTTGTTTTATTTTACTAAAATTAAACATCAGAATATTTATATTTTAAAAAGAATTCTCCTGTAAAGACAAAATAAGTGTAATTATATTTCACATTTGCATCCAAGCATTCTTATACAATTATTTAAGGGCAATTTCAAAATGGATATATTTTTTGAGACAGGGTCTCTCCCTGTTGTGCAGGCTGGAGTGCAGTGGTGTGATCTTGGCTCACTTCAACCTCTGCCTCCCAGGCTCAAGAGATGCTCCCACCTCAGCCTCCCAAGTAGTTGGGACTATAGACACATGCCACCACACCTGGATAATTTTGGTACATTTTTTTGTAGAAATGGGGTTTCTCCATGTTGCCCAGGCTGGTCTCAAACTCCTGGGCTCAAGAGATCTGCCCATCTTGGCCTCCCAAAGTCCTGGGATTACAGAAAAAACGGTTTTCACTGAATTATTTCATCTAATCTGATAGCAAATTATTTGCTTCATAAAAATTTTAAGAATCAAATGGTTAAGATTTGATTATGGTGTTATAGGAAGTAGATAATATTTTATGTAAATAATTACATTTGTTTTATTATAGAACATCCTTTGTAAAAGGAAACGTGTACCACCTCCTTTTTTCTTTTTTTTTTGGAAATCTTTAGGCTCCTAATGTAGATGTGAAAACGACATGGTTAAAAGAAATAAGAAATATTTTGTTGAAGCAGCAGGAACTTTTGACAGGTAAATTCAAGCATGCATTCTTCAGAACAAAAAATATGGTAATAGCTTATTGACTCAGATTTTGTAATTCTTTTTGCAGGGAATGGGGCTGATATTTACACTATTACAATGAAAAGATTTGTTAAATTAATTAGTAGGAGATCGAGATTCAGTGGGTTGTTTAAACTATTTTGAAGAATGAACTTTACACTAGAAAATCAACCCTTGGGCTTAAGAAGTAGTTGAGAAGCAACACAGTGAACTGATTGTGGTCATTCCCAGTCCTTTCCATGAGGTGACTCTGCTTAGTATCTCGAGTAATCATTGCTCAATAATGTTGGAATGGGAGCCGGTTCTACTTCTAAAGTTGGGCTTCTTGAATAGAATATTACATGGTTCAGACCTTTCCAAATTCAAACTCAAGACTGCCTTCCCTCTGATTATTTCAAGTCTGCGAAGGTTAAGTCTAATGGCAAGGGTGTGTGTGTGTGTGTGTGTGTGTGTGTGTGTGTGTTTGAGTGAAAGTCATTGGCCTTTAAGGAAGTAAGAAGTGTGACTTCTGAATGATGATAATACACTTTGTTTTATTTCTCAGTTAAAAAAAGAAAGCAACAGGATCAATTAGCAGAACAGGATAAGATTCAGATTTCTCTTCAGCAGAATGATGAGTAAGTGATTATTCTTTAAGAAATATCACTCCTGCAATCTTTTGTTTTCTGTATGTAACATGAAGCAATAAAATTACAGTATCTCAGACAAAAGCCAAGCACCAATTTAGCAGTAACTCATCACATTCCATAAACACATCATTTTCTCAGGTGCAGCCTTATATTGGAGGCTGGTAGTTCTTAACAGTTATCCCTTGGGTTGAATTTTAAATGTGATGACAAATGTTTTATTTTTAATATATCATTGGAAGAATTACACATAGGCTGACAGGAAAGAAGGCTGTGCTCATAAGCGTTTTTTTCCAAAGTATTTTTGGTCACCTTTGATCTGATTGGAAAAAGAGGGTTATAAGAATATGGGAACAGAGCAAATAAAGGACTGGCTCACAGTTTTATAGTCCCTTGATGGAGACCTCTTGCTGGTGATTTGGCCTCTCTGTCTACATAGAGAGAAGGTATGGATTCTGGGAGGGAACTGAGCCTGGACAGAACCAGGAGTCATTAAGGAAGCTGGCTGTCCTATGTGCCCACACATTGGTATGGGTTTAGAAATGTAGTCTTTGTGTTCTGCCTCCAGAAATTCCAAAAAGTGGAGTTTTCACTGAACATTTGAATATATGCAGAAATAATTCTCTTATTGATTCGGAAGGTCAGGTACAGAGATTCACCATGCATCATCTGCATGCTGTGGGGATCATTGAATGACTTATTAGAAATACTGTTTTTTCCTTTGCTGCATGTCATCTTTCTGAGGTAGCTAAAATCAGATGAAATGTGGTGGTGGTTCACATGGAGATTTAGGAGAACCATTTAAAAGTCACAGAGAAAGTCTTTATCTTTCAGAGTTCAAAAAATTCAGTCTTTTTTTTTTTTTTTTTTTTGAGATGGAGTCTTGCTCTGTTGCCAGGCTGGAGTGCAGTGGCGCAATCTCAGCTCACTGCAACCTCCGCCTCCTGGGTTCAAGCAATTCTCTGCCTCAGCCTCCCAAGTAGTTGGGATTACAGGCACCTGTCACTACACCTGGCTAATTTTTTTGGTATTTTTAGTAGAGACAGGGTTTCACGATCTTGGCCAGGCTGATCTTGAACTCCTGACCTCATGATCCACCCGCCTCAGCCTCCTAAAGTGCTGGGATTACAGGCATCAGCCACTGCACCTGGCCAAAAAACTCAATCTTTTATCATACATTATAAAAGTAACATCTTTAGGTTTTATGCAGTAATTGACTTAATAGTAGCTGGTACATAAGAATATGAATCAGTTGAAGGTTTCATCTTCATTTATATACAACTTACCTAATTCATTAATGTTACAAGTCCAGAGAGCAACAGGGATTGTATATAATACAGCTACCTTAGGTCTAGAAGGGAATAGTTTTTCTCCTTACATAATAGAGAAGCTGCTGGCTTGGATCTGAGATTTAAGCATTTGTATATTACAACCTATTGTCACACAGATTTAAATAGGGAGTGTTGGCTGTTTGGATGGATTCTCAGCATGTTCTTAACACTTGAGGTCAATGGAAGAAGTACCACTTTAAATTTCTTTTTACTTTTAGACTGTACAAAAGCTCACTTAGTTTTATACATCACTATTTCAGAAAGCAACAGGGAGCTTTTATAAGTATTGAGAAAACTGAATTGGAACACCCCAACACTGTGGTGGAGGTCTGTGAGGCAATTGTGTCAGTTCAGGCAGAAGCAAATACAGGTATGTGTCATGGTCATCCTAAGCCAAGATTTGTGGCTATGCAAATTTTTACCTTCCACTGTTAATTTGGAAATCTATCCATCTGGTATTTTTGTATAAACAAAATACAGTTAACCAGTTTTTATAAGGCTCTCATGTCTTGCATATGCAAGACACTCTGATAGGCACTGGAGAGTATTGGTTGTCAAAGTGTGGTCCCTGGACCAGTAGCATCTGCATCACCTGGAAACTTTTACAGAAGACAAATACTCTTGCTCCACCCAGACCTTGTGGATCAGAAACTCTAGGAGCAAGGCCCAGCCACTTGAGTTTTAACAGGCACTCTCTGTGATTCTGATGCGTGTTCAAGTTTGGGAACCCCTGCTATAAAGACTATAGTGATGAATAAAACATATATACTGGCTTCAAGGAATGTGTATTTCACTTACCCTTGGTTTAATGAATAGAGAAGAGTCATTAACAGCTGGAATATTCTTCCTCTGTGAATGGTTTTATTTGAAGTGATTTTAAATACTTTATTTAATTCAACAAATATTGACATAGCATGATCTGCATTCCAGGAGTTATGCAAAGTGCTAGGCATATCGTCTAATTACAACACACTCAGCTGCCATCCTCACGAAGCTAGGAGAATAGAAAGGTAGTTAAATAAGCAATTAAAAGTAAATTTGGTGAGTGTTATAGCAGCGAAGTCCAAAGTGCTACAGAAGCACGCATGAGGATCACCTAAACAACTCTAGAATCAACAGCATAGACTTCTTTGGAGAAATGCCTAACAGAGTGCCTGATACTCAATACTTTAATATGATGATCCTTAATATGGAAGAGTTCTCTACTGGTTGAGGAGGAATAGGTAATGATAGCCTTGTTGAGTTTCCAGTTATCCATTTAAAGGTCACTACCTTCAGGTCATCTATGCTGTGGCCCCCAAAGAAGTAAGGAGAGAGCTGAGTACTAATGCCTTCCTTTGACAGGTGAGGAAACCAAGTTAGAAAAAGTTGACAATAACTTTTCCAAGGTTGCATGAATACTTTAATGTGGCCAGGATGAGATTCTGTTAATTTGCTGCTTCATTAGAGTGGTTAGTCCAATCTTTAAAAATTCAACTTTTTAAAGCATTACAGCTAGTTTTACTTCTCACCTTGTGGTAAATTAGCACCATCAAGTAACTGGCACATTCCACACTTTTCTTATAGTTTGGACTGAGGTGTCACAATCTGCAGAAATCTCTGAAGAGCCTGAGGAATGGTCAAGCAACTATTTCCACTCTACTTATGGTGAAAATGAAGAAGAAGATAGGCCCCTCATGGTTAGTAATAATATATTAAATTAAAATTCTTGAGGCAGTTTTACTGACAAAATCTAGGTGGAGCACATAGGGGCAATCTTTTGTCAGCATCATTGAGGCCATTAGGAGTATGCCATGGCCAAAATAGTTGAAATAACTCTTATTATGAACATCATAAAGCACTTTTCTCTTTAAGTAGAACCCATTTGACCTATACATAGAGCTTCTACTGAAGTTGATGAAATAAATAGTGAATCTTTCAAAATCTCTATAAATTGACCAGTTTTATCTTTAGTAGAGCTCCATCACTGTGTTTTCCATCCAGGCATGTAAAATAAAATCAGAGAACAAAAGGAGCTTAAAATATACTTAAAAACCAGTTTGGATTCTAGATTAAAAAACATAAGCATTACACATTAAAAACTATTTAATAACATCTGGGGGATATATTTTAGTGTGTTCTCAGAAATGCACTACTGATATAAAGCAAGGAAGCACCCTGTAAAATTAAAGGAGGTTGCTTTAGGGTCAAAGTGCTTAAAAAACATAATTTGCAAGTTGGTAGGATACTAGTGGGTTATTAAAGAGGAGGTAGGACTGTTTGGGGGTAAATCCTTATTTTTCTAAAGTTACCAACTTGGAGGGTAGAAGTGATGCTTGGAGGTAGAGTGCTCCTTGGTGCCCTTCAGAGAAACCAATTCCATTTGGCAGTTCTACTGTTAGTATAAGAGGGTAATGGCATGGGTAATCACAAAGCTGTACAGCATTGACTCTGAAATAGAGCCTTTAAAAAAGTAGATATTGTTTATATTAATAATATGATGACCATAATACATATTTGTATAATAGCTTACAGTTTCCCAAATGATTTCTCAGTTAATATTCACAGTATTAGTATGAAAAAGAGCAGGCTTTATTATCTTTATTGAAAGAGGAGGAAACTGAGGCTTAAAGCTGGTAAGAGATTTGTCCAGAGTTAATTATCTATACCTGCAGTTCTCTTTTTAATGAGGGAAGCCTTAAAAATTGAGAAACCCAAAGAACTCTTGTTCATGTAGGTTACATCTGTTTTAAAAAATAATTTCAACTTTTATTTTAGATCCAGGAGGTACATGTGTAAGGTTTTGTTACATGGGAGTACTGCATGATGCTGAGATTTGGAGTATGAATGGTCTTGTCACCCAGGTAGTGAGCACAGGAACCAACAGGCAGTTTTTCAGCCCTTCTGGCAACCGTCTTTCCTCCTTCTAGTAGTCCCCAGTGTTCACTGTTCCCATCTTTGTGTTCACGTGTTCCCGATGCTTAGCTCCCACTTATAAGTGAAAACATGTGGTATTTGGTTTTCTGTTCCTGTGTTAATCTGCTTAGGATAATGGTTTACAGCTTCATCTATGTTGCTGCAAAGGACATGATTTCATTTGTTTTTATGGCTTCAGAGTATTCCATGGTGTATAGGTTACATCTATAGATATTTATCATGTGATAAATTAAAACTAAGAAATAAAATTTCAATTTAATCACTATTTTTAAAATATTAATAAACCCATTATAAGTTTGTATAAATAACATTTTTATTAAAAAGTTACATTTTTCAAAATAAAACTCAGTGAGAAGACTGATTTAAATACTTAAATACTTACAAAATAAATACTTTTGTAAATCACTTTAACTTCTGGCACAGTAAAAGGTGAATTCTCATGTCTGTGTTTGCATTCAATTTGTTGTGCTACCACACACCTAGTATCCTCTAGAAAACTCCACTGTGTACTTGTGAGAGGATGGGAGTGAAAAAGGCAAATAGTGTCTCAATGTAGGTTGACCTTGCAGACCCCTTGAAAGGGTCTCAGGAACCCACAACACTTTGTCTCCCACACTTTGGGAATCTCAGGCTTAGACTAATAACAAAAATAAGTTCAATTTCTTTAATTAATGTTAGCTGAGGATGGAATGGATATGAATAGTTGTTAAATGTGAGCAAAAAGTCAGAGGAAGCCAGTTTGTGTTTAACCATTTGCTGCAGATGATCTATGAAGGTATTGTCAAGAACTCAGTTTTAAGTAAGCATTTTTTTTCTAGCTATAGTATCAGAAGATTAAATATGCAAAATTGAAGAATGCTTTAATCACAGAGGATGGGAATATAGAAAAACGTATTAGTTTTTCTCTCTTTGTCCAATAATTCTCTGAGTTGTTCTACTAAAGAAAACATACAAATGAGCAATACAATGTATTCCATACACCTTTCTTTCCTGCCAAAAAAAGAAGTTGGAATGAGCTGCTCTTTTGGCCTCACTATATCAAGTTGTAAACGGAGCAATAATGGGTGCTGCTTCCCTTGTAGAGACCCGTGTCAGAGATGGCTCTCCTATTTTGATGAAGCTACTATGTCAAATGGCAAATAGCTCTTTCCTGCTTGCTTCTCAGCTCATTTGGAAAAATACTGCTCAAAAGACATTCAACTCAAATGATGTAGATGTTGTTTTCAAGTTAATGGACATGCAAAGAATCCACAGCACATACTTCTTTTCTTTCATTTTATAAAGCTTTTAATTATGGTACGCTCTCTTTTTAAAATCATGTATTTAATGTGTCAGATATTGTGCTGGAAAGATTCTCATCTCAGAATACTTTGCGACTTGAAAATTATTTCTTCTCTACGTTGTAACCAAACGCAATCAGTGTGCCTTGGATTATTTCATTTATTAATGAATTAAGTTAAAATTACTGCTGCAAAATGGCTAAGGTCAAGTAAAGCACAACATTATGATTTAATAGGCTTTTGTTTGACCCACAGCTTTTGTGCCCATTATTTTAACCTGTGTGAAAGAATACAAAGCCCAGAAATTCTTTTGGGGGCGTGAGTAAATTTTGTTCAGGGCTACTGTCTGTATGTGCCCAGATAAATTTTCATGAGAGTAGTTTACAAATAGCCGTATTTAAAAGTTAATATTTTCATGCTGATTTTTTTCTGTATTTCTGCTTATAATTAATGTAACTTAAATTAGTTGTGCTCTGCTATTTTCTGTATATTTCATGTTGTAATTCTTTTTTTCAAATAAAAATTAATTCTTCAGGTTAAATAAACTTAAGTTCTGTCTTTTCTTTTCCCCATCACAAACTGTTCCATGTCTGTCTATTGCTGCAAAGCTGCTGCAGCTACCACTTTTCAGAGAACCGAAGAGTAAATTCTTCATGTCGCAGAGCAGGCAGTTACGCCAGTGGTTTTGCAATCAAGTTTGTAATATAATTTTTAAAGACAACTTTACAGTCTCCAGGCAAATATAGAGCCCTGGCAGACTGTAGGAAGAGAGGCTCAGAAGACCTTCTGATTAAAAATGGAGATGTCATTCAGCTTCTCCATGGGGATGCTGAAGGTCAATGGTAGGTGTGTTTGCAAAGCCTGTGATGATCTCCAGCTGGGGCACATAGATAGCTAATCAAATGTTCTGCTTTATCTGTATCTTTGTTATACAGTCTCCAAAAGCAGAAATATCACAGCAATGGCTTTCATTTTCATTGCTTCAGCAGTGCCTATAAAGCTCACTGAAAGGAACATTAACCTTTGGTGAGTTAAAGATGCTTTGAAAAAATGACATGCTATGAATTCGCATGTTCTTTGTAGTTTACCTTTGGCTCAGGTGTTTTAGCCATTACATCTGGGCTTTGTAATGGCTACAGATCACATTCTGTCTGGTCATTTAAGTCATTCATTAACCACATATTTAATGAATGCCTACTGTGTTCCACAGACCACACTTTACTGCTTTACAACATAGCCACACTTCTATTTATCAGTTCAAATATTGACTTTTTAGTCTTATCATTTTACCATTAAGCCTTTGACTTTATATGGTACTGATTGTAATGATGGTTCTGCCAAATATACTGTTTAGTTTGGAGAGAACCTAAAGCAGGAAGAAAATATTGTTTGGATTAAATGAAACTTCCATAATTCTTTTGGAAATTTTAAATGTAATGGTTCTGTCTTCGTTGGGTCAATAACTTGAACTGAAATGCTACATTGACTGTGTACTCTAACCCTAAAGGTGGAAGAGTGTACACACAGAAAAAGTTAATGATGGATCATTAAAGTAATAACTTTTTCTAATAATGAAAGTCCTTGGTAGGTCACTTAAAGAACTCAAGCACAGTGTCATGAAAGTCTTTGAACACATGCAAAAGCTTTGCAAAAGTTTGAGCTGCAACATAGTGTATTTGTTTTGATTCACTTAGTATCACCACTGTTGGCTACTAATTCATTTATTATTTAGTTTGGTGAAAAATCTAAATGGAGGAAAAGAAGGCCTGATTCCAGGAAACAGTTTAGATATTTTAATTGGTGACAATAGGTTTCAGAATGTGAAAGTTACAGGTATAATATGAATTAACTGTACACAATTTGAAGACTAAAAATGTTAAAGCTTCACCAAAGATGACATTGGCATAGAGTAATGACCTCCCTGCAGTTAGAAATAAAGCAGAAAACACATTATGTTAGCTAGGATTTATTTTTTTTCTTCAATAGTTTTAAATTTATGAATGAAAAATTTAAAGGCACATTAAAGTTTCCCAATAAGATTGATAGTCTTGAAAGAGATTTAAGATACTATGGTGTTTTGTAAGATACCCTTTAGAATTAAATACTGAGGATATGCTTTTAAGGTACCTTCCTTACCGTCCAAGAATGCTTTACTAGAGTGTGGTTCTACACTGTCCTAGGAGCATGTTATTTCTTTATGGTAGGTCTCTGCTACACACATGCAGACGCACATACACAAACACACCTGTGTCTATACCCAAGACTTATGTGTGAAGGTAGTATGAAGCATTAGGAGCTATGTTCATTTCCATTAACTTAACCCTTGGCACACAACATTTCTGTATATAAATCCGTTTACTTGTGGATTTTTCCTCTAAGTTATACTTAATTATCTGTAAAAAGGTAGCACAGAAAAGGAAAATCAATTAATTGTTAAATAAGATGATTCTTCCATCCACATAGTTCCTCTGAAATCATAGTTTTGGTCTTTTGTTTGTTTGAATTCCAGGTAATGATACACTGTTTAAACACACTAGGTGTAACTTATTTGGTTCCAAATTTTATTTATAACATAAAATGGGCCAGGTGTGGTGGCTCATGCCTGTAATCCCAGCACTTTGGGAGGTCGAGATCGGTGGATCATGAGGTCAGGAGTTCAAAACCAGCCTGGCCATGATGGTGAAACCTTGTCTCTACTAAAAATACAAAAAAAATTAGCAGCGTGTGGTGGCGGGTACCTGTAATCCCAGTTACTTGGGAGGCTGAGGCAGAGAATTGCTTGAACCCGGGAGGCGGAGATGGTAGTAAGCCAAGATTGTGCCACTGCACTCCAGCCTGGGCAACACAGTGAGACACTGTCTCAAAAAATAAATACATACATACATATATAAAAAATAAAAAAAAACATAAAATGAAATCTAAGGATAATGAGGCTTAATAAAAATGCTGGGTCACATGGGAGCCACTCAAATGGAGTCACTTCTCATTTGCTCATTTGAATACTGTAATCTGGGTCACCTTTCAAAGGTTTTCTGCACAATTGTTAAATTATTTAGATAATTATTGAATTACTTAGATAATTAGTAATGAGAAATCTATTATACTGACAACCTGAACTAATTGACATTTATTAAAAGTCTACACCCAACAACAGCAGAATGCATCATTATTTTCAAGTATACTTGGAACATTCACCAAGACAGGCCACCTTCTGTGTCATAAAACAAGTCTTCGTAAATTTCAAAAGATTGAAATCATATAGTCTTAGGATATAATATTAGAAATCAATAATTCCAAAGTATTTTGATATTAAAGAATACACATCTATACAATACATGGGACAAAGAAGAAAGCACTAGGGAAATTAGAACTACTTCAAATTTGATGAAAATGAAAACTCAAAATATAAAAAAATTTGTGGATGCAGCTAAAGAGGGAGGCAAATGTATGGCTTTAAATACCTGTATTAGACACTTGAAAATCAGTATAATTCACAATATTAACATAATGAGGAGGGAAATGATATAATCATTTCAATAGATACAAGAAAGCCATCAATAAAACTTCATACTCATTTATGATAAAAACTATCAGCAAACAAGGTATAAAGGGAGTTTTCTCAATATGATAAAGCACACTTATGAAAACCTACAGCTAGCATCATACTTAATGGCGAAATATTGGAAGGTTTCCCCCTAAGATTGGAAACAAGCCAAGGATATTCACTGACCATTTTCACTTAGCATTGTACTGGACGTCCTAGTCAGTTCCATAATGCAAGAAAAATATTAAAGCACTAAGAGATTAAAGAAGAAGAGGCAACACTGTCATGATTAGCAGATCACGTATATGTACAAAACCATAAGGAAATTACATACAAGTCCCTACTATATAAGTGAATTTTACAAGGCCACAATATGCAGTCTTTACAAAATAAATTGTAATTCTGTAACCTAGCAACAAATAATTTAAAAATGAAATATCCAAAGAATTTTTATATTAGCAACATAAGATATAGAATAAATAGAAATAAATCTAATAACAGATCACAAGGCGTCTATACTGAAAACTACACATCATTGCTGAGATATATTTAAGATGACCTAATAAAAGGAGAGATATACCATGTTCATGATTTGGGAATCTCAATTTTGTTAAGAAACCCATCATCCCCAAATTGTCCCATGGATTCAATGCAATCAAAATCAAAATCTCAGCAACTCCTTTTGAAAATTTAAAAGACAAATTTATTCTTTTTTGTATACTTTACGTTCTGGGGTACATGTCCAGAATGTGCAGGTTTGTTACATAGTTATACACTTGCCATGGCGGTTTGCTGCATCCATCTCTGTCATCTACATTAAGTATTTCTCCTAATGCTATCCCTCCCCTAGCACCCCACCCCCTCCGACAGGCCCAGTGTGTAATGTTCCCCTGTGTCCATGTGTTCTCATTGTTCAATTCTCACTTATGAGTGAGGACATGTGGCGTTTGGTTTTCTGTTCTTGTGTTAGTTTGCTGAGAATGATGTAAAAAGTCAAAGGATCTAGTACAGAAGAATCTTGAAAATTGGGAGGACTTAACTACCTGATTTCAAGACCCCCTTATAAACTACAGTAATCAATACAATATGGCATTAGTGTAAGTATAGAAAAATAAAGATTTCATAATAGACACACATATACATAATCGATTTTTAATCAAGGGTCCAAGTCTTTTGAATGGGGGAAGGAAGGATGTTTTAACAAATGATGCTTGGCAACTGTGTATCTATATGGAAAAACAAGTGAACCTCCATCTCTATATCTTACTTCATACACAAAAATTAATTTGAGTTGGATCACAGATCTAAACATAAAAGTTGAAATAATAAATCTAAAAACAAGCAGGATGATGTCATGACTTTGAATAGTTAACAGTTTCTTATACAAGACAAAAACCTATGAGGACAAAAGGCATAAGAATGATATAGTGGACTTTGTGGACTTGGGGGGAAGTGTGGGAGGAAACAAGGGATAAAATACTACAAATATGGTACAGTGTATACTGCTTGGGTGATGGATACACCAAAAATCTCACAAATCATTGCTAAATAATTTACTCACATAACCAAATACCACCTTTACCCAAATAACCTAAAAACAAAGACAAAAAGCAATAGCCATAAGAGTATCAGATAAAAATGAAGAAACATTACACATGGTGAATTGAGCAATTTACAACTTTAAAAAATTTATACATGTTAGAAAAGGATAAAATCTAAGTAACATTTTGAATACTTTAAAAAGAGAAATAGTTCTAATTAATCACATTTCCCCCCAAACTAACTGATCACATTGAAGAATTGTTAAGTTTGCAAATAAAGCCAGTTTTCTACCAACTATTTCATCCTTATTTAAATGGTTAATGGAGAGAGAGAGAGAGAGAGAGAGAGAGAGAGAGAGAGAGAGAGAAACAGAAGAAACACGGGTTACTTATAATTTGTGCTCGAAGAACTGTTTGAATCAAGACATATAAATCAGTGTTTTAGAAAATTGGTTTTTATGAAGCAATTTAAAAAACCCAATAAGTAGAAAAAATAATAGCGTAACGTATATACTAGAAAAAAGCATTCCTTCTTGTGCTCAGATCTCCAAGATTCAAAAGTGAAAAAACAAAGTGTACTCATCTAACTTCTATATGAACATTTGTATTCAACATTAAGAAGACTCAGAGTATATTTTCCATCACTTTTATCATCATTTTAAGTATAGAGCCAGATCTCCTCACATTTAATTCAGGACAAAGTCAATTACATTATTTGTTAGCTACTTGTAATGCAGGACTTATAAAATTATATATTTGATTAGTTTAATTTGAAGTTATTCTATTACTATTAACTAATCACAGTAGATTTAGGGGATATTAGCGCCCTTTGAAAAGTTTATGGAGAAACAACAATTTCGGTCTACTTGGGTCTGTGCTTATTTTTCAGACAGTGAAGGACTTACTATACATTTATTAATGTCATACATTTTATTTGGGGGGAAACCGCACATTATTCCTTTCTAGACACTTTATTTTCTACTGTGAGTGCACTTTTAAAAATATTTTTTTGCAGTGCTATTGGGAGAGTTTAAATGTAATGTATTGCTATATCATCAGCATTTTAAGCATTTATTATTGTGTGGCATGATACTAGATAAGAGGACAAGGTCTCATTGATCTGTGTTCTCTAGACTTAAGATATTATTGAAATATATTACTTTCAAAGGACATGCATTTATGACTTATGTTGAAATGACAAATTAATACTTCACTGTAGCATTAGAAGTTATAGTACAGATAACATTTTGGCTTTAAAAGTCATTTGCGTGTTAACTTCATTCTTAATTATTTTGTAGATGCTGTTCTGAGTAATACAAAGAAACAGTTCTCCTTGAATTCAAGGAGATTGACTAGATTTCCTAAAAATAATATTTTCTTTGGGGGTGTGAACTATTATATTTCCTAAAAGTGTTACATATAAACAGCACCATAGTCAGGTTATCCTACACTGCCCATGACATTCACAGAAATTTCCTCAGCACTGAGGTGAACTTCGTCATTTGCAGCTTCTCAGTCTTGCAAGATGCGTCTTCACATCTTCCATTACTGCCACGTGAAAGTGCAGTGCTATTTTGTTGCCAATTAAAGTTTTTTACAGCATCTGTTCTGATTTCACCTGAAAATCTGAAATCAATTCTTTTGAACTTTTACAGATTAAAAGTTTCACTTGTATTTTTTTGGGTAACTTTTCGGTAACAAGACTTCAAAGAGAGAAGAGAAAGAATCAGAGATTTTAAACTCATTTTTGTTAATTGATAGTTTATTTTATTATTTAATTTTGTGCTGTCTATGTGATTACAATGCACCAAAGAGTTGTGTTCTGAAGGATCATAAGAATGGATGGCAACTGACATTTAGGGTTGTCAGAGCTATTTTATAGTATTAAAATGATCCAAAGCTAAAAATCCTGTAGTTCTGATATGTTAAACTTTACATTTTATGCATTGAAGTTTAGGTACACATCACAGCTTTAAGTTAAATATTTACATTTGCACCACAGATGTTTCTTAATAAAGCTCTGCTTTTCTGCATCTTTAGTTACTCTTCAATTCTCTAGAAAAATTTATACCTGAAAAGATTTTACAAAGTTGTATTTCTTCTTAGTTATTTTTAAAATAATATATGTATAGATGTATCTCTTTAAAATATATAAACACTGTGATCACTTGTTTTGAAGCAAATGGCCAGTTGTTGCATGCAATGTTGAATTTATACTTGGGGTATTTTATATTATGGACTACTGAAAACAATGGTTTGAAATTCCTGCTTTTTGAATCATGAGTTGTGAGTTGGACTTTCAAGTTGCATATTAGGTGCATGTTTTTCTGTGATTGGTTCATAAAAAGCAATAAACACAATAACTACATAATGTATAATTCATCTTTCAAATAAGTTTATGTATTGTATCAAGATCATAGGTTATGCCAGCAGTATCATCTGATGGAACAATCTGTATGACAAACCAATTGTATTTTATCCAAAGGTACTTGCAAATTATAAATCTTCTAATGTCCAGCTGCTGGAATTCCTGATGGTAGATTTATAAGTTACTCATGAAAGTGTCCATATGCTTGATATTTCACTTAATGCTTCTGCAACAACAACATAATAAAATCGAAATACATCTATTTCGTGTGCTAATACTGTGGTTAGAAGACAGAATTAGGGAAAAGAAATTCTTGAATAATGATGCCTCTCTGCACAAAGTGTTTTAATTTCATGGTAGTAAACTAGAGATTTTAATCATTTAAAACAATGATGAGTTCTGTTACAGTCATTTAATATTTTAATCACTGTACATGAATGCCATATTTGTATATGTTTAAAAATATAACTGTACTGTCTTAATTTTATTAGGCTATAAATGTATATTACTCTAAAATATAGCACTAATTTCCCTTTAAGGTCTTCAAAAATTTAACTACATTGTAAACGTACTTACAATGTAAATGCACTTGTGTATATTCCACATTAAAAAGATCCAACTTTAAGTTCATTCATATACTTTTTTCAGTTTAGTATAATACAATTATACATTTAAAATAATCTTCCTCTGATTTATCAGTGATACCCTCCTAAAGGCAACATAAGTATTTTTAGATAGTTTACCTTCAGCCTTGCTTCATGATTCTCCTCTTTGAGAGAGGTGAGATATCTGACCAGAGCCAGAGTGAAATGTTTTGCTCAAAAAGTTGCTTTACCCAAATCTGTAAGACAGCAATAAAAGTAGTTTCAAAGGTTAGATAGCCATGTTTATGTTTCCAAACCCTGAAAAAGAGTGCTTCCATATACTGAAACTCAAGGAATCCTGGAAAGCACCTAGATACCTGAAGTTGTTTTCTGATCTATAACTTGCTTCTGCAAAGGACTCTTTAGCTGAAATTGCCAGACCTAACGGTCTGTTTCACAGCCCATTTGGGAGCTAGTACATGTGCCTTAATATAAAGTGGGGAGAGAAGCCTACAACCTTGGTTTGATTGAATCTTTCATTTAAAAAAAAAATACACTGAGATTAAATGTCCTAATGAGAATCCCATAACAGGATAACTACCTCTTTTGCCTTTACATTTATTTTGAGCCCTTTTGAGAAAATACTTGTATTAGGCCATTCTTGCATTGCTATAAAGAAATACCTGCGACTGGGTAATTTATAAGAAATGAGGTTTAGTTGGCTTATGGTTCTGCAGGCTGTACAGGAAGCATAGTGGCACATACTTCTGTGGAGGTCTCTGGAAGCTTGCAATTATGGCAGAAGGTCAAGCAGGAGCTTGCACATCACACAGCAAAAGCAGGAGCAAGAGAGCAACAGAGGAGGTGCCTCACACTTTTAAATGACCAGATCTCATGAGAACTAACCCACTATCATGAGGACAGTACCAAGAGGATGGTGCTAAACCATTCACAAGAAATTCATCCCTATGATCCAATCACCTCACACCAGGCCCTCCCTCGAACATTTGGAATTACATTTCAACATGAGATTTGGGTGGGGACAACATCCAAACCATATTGGCACTATCAGCAAATTAGATAATCAGATTAAATTCATCTCCAAAAAACTCCCTGAAAAATAAAATGTGTGTTCAAGTTTTATTCCTGTGTTGTTTAATGGAGTAAAATGCTGTTGGTGATATTTCCAAAATTTCACGAGTCTCACCATATAAAATACATGGTTGTTCATTGTGGAAGACAGTGTGGCAATTCCTCAAGGATCTAGAACCAGAAATGCCATTTTACCCAGCAATCCCATTACTGGGTATATACCCAAAGAATTATAAATCATTCTGTTATAAAGACACACACACACGTATGTTTATTGAAGCACTGTTCATAATAGCAAAGACTTGGAACCAATGCATATGCCCATCAGTCCATCAGTGGTAGACTGGATAAAGAAAATGTGGCACACATACATCATGGAATGCTATGAAGCCATATAAAAGGATGATTTCAAGCCCTTTGCAGGTACATGGATGAAGCTGGAAACCATCATTTTAAGTAAACTGACAGAAGAACAGAAAACCAAACACCGCATGTTCTCATTCATAAGTGGGAGTTGAATAATGAGAACACATGGACACAGGGAGGGGAACACCACATACCGGGGCCTGCCAGGGGATGGGGGGTTAGGGGAGAGATAGCATTAGGAGAAATACCTAATGTAGATGATGGGTTGATAGGTGCAGCAAATCACCATGGCACGTGTATACCTACGTAACAAACCTGCATGTTCTGCATATCTACCCCAGAACTTAAAGTATAATAATAAAAAAAATCTAAAAAAATATGCATTTGTTATAAAGGCCACCCTGACATCTAAGCTAATACGTTATCTTAAGAGAAAAATTTCATAATACATTGTGGAAAGTGTAGGAGAGCAGAAGAAATACTTGAAGAGAAATTAGGTCAGTGATTTTTTTTTTTAATCTATTTATTTTACTTTAGGTGCATACTATATCTGG